>NC_044502.1:11047521-11152521 GCF_902362185.1 Chanos chanos
AGCCAAAAGTTCACTCCATAACCCCAAGGCTTACTGCTTGAAGCTCTAGACTTGTTCCCTTTTTGCCAAGCTGTGACTCCCAGGAGGTTGTCAATAGCGTTCTGGAATCTTCTGAGGGCTCTCCTGAGGGCTTGAGGGTGGGGGGGAGGGGGGGTTGTTAAGCGATTATTGTTGAAGGTGGAGGAGGTTTCACACTAATCAGGGGGGAAGAGTAGACATTGTAGATAGAGAGGACAGAAAAATGCTTGCAGTACCAAGGAGACAACATCCATAGTTTAAGCATCCAGAAACTAGGGGCCAGTGTTAAAAGAGCTGTGTAGTACAACAAAAACTTACTTTCATTCCACTGTATACTTACATCTATGCTGTTCATTAGTTATGCTAATAAACCGGCAACAGTTCGTTTTGATAATTATCCTCTAGCTCTGTATGTAGTGTATGTGAACCAGCTTAACAACATCACAACTTGTACCAAATATGGTCTCACTTGTGTTATATCATAATCTTGTGATAAATTAGAATAACAACTTACACTGTTATATCATAAACTTGTGATAAATTAGCATTACAGCCCTACACACACACACACACACACACACACACACACAAAAATAAGTCCTGCCCATCTCTGTTCCTTCCCCTCACTCCTCCCTTCCATGTCTAAACCTTTAAATCACGAAAGAATTCTCCCTTCTCGTGAACCCTGCCTAACACCCCAATTTTGGCAGTAAATCAGCCTGTCTAAACATCTCAACCATCCAGATATCAATAACCAAAAGCAGGCCCCACTGCCTCACTGATACAGCCCACGCCCTGCTAACTACTTCTGAACAATCCTCAGCTGAAACCGCACAATCAGCCACGCGTGCCGTGCGTGTTAGATGGCTGTGTCTGCGTACCCGTGGGCTGACGATCACAGAGCCTCCACGGAAGTGGAGCGACACATCACGCATCACATATCACAGATCCTCCACACTAGCTTAAAGAGATGCCAAAGTACAAACAGCTCAGGAAGAAAAAAAAAAAAAAAGGCTCTTTTTCCTTTCACCAGCAGAGGGCACTGGTGGACAGGACATAAACCTAAAAAAAAAAAAAAAAATCTCAATAACTCAGTAACCATTAAAGGGAAGGTGGAATCTAGACTTATCAATTTTTTGGTCATTGAATGGTATAACAGACCCGATACGGGGTCTGTGATTGATCTATTATAATCCTATTTCTTAATTGAAAACCTCTAAGTAAAAGTATCGCTGGGAGAGCATGTGTACCAGCCATACTGGAAAAGCATCCCTAGAGGCGTAGACTGTTACAGTACAGACCTGCCGTTCTCAGGCTAAGGTTTAATTAACACAAACACCATGATTAGTTGTAATTGCTGCCTACATCAGGGAAGATCTTTCGGGACTGCCTGCCTGCTCAGGAGAGGACGTCGTCATTCAAGTAGCGGTGGATTGCGCAGGGGCGACACTCTGGAATAATCAACTGTGTCAAGAAAATATGAGATTCCTAAATTCTTTCTTATTCTTTATTTTTAGTGGTGTACAGTAATATTTGGCGATTTCCCTCTTTCTCTTTCTGTCCCCCTAATGTCTAAGGAAGAAGGAAGTCACGCCCGCTCCCCTTCCTCGGTGACATGTCCTCTATAGCGGGTGATGGTGGCTCCTACATTATTGATCCCTCATAAATAATGAGTTCTCTCTGTTTGCATCAGACCCATTCATTATTTATGACTCTGACCCTCTCTCTCTCTCTCTCTGTTCCTCTCTCTCTTCAGAAGTTTTCTCTCATCCTTTTCTAGGCCTAAGTGTTCCTCTCTTCCTCTTGCTCTCTCACTCTCTCTCCACCTCCTCCTCCTCTCTCAATCTCTCTTTCTTCTTCACCCTGTCTTCTCTGCAATTTTCTCCTCTCCTCACCCATACTCCCATTACTCCCACTACTAGGCCCCTTGCGGGGCACACCTCTCTCCACTACGGTGCGACTGGAGAGATCTCCTGCTGGTACCATGGGAAGAGAGCGAGAACATCTGCGATGCATTCCCCATGTACCTGCAGATGGTGGGAGGAACACGAAGATAACAGTTTCTTACGCTCTTTATGTCACAGAACTGACGTAACTGAAATCTCTGTTAACATCAGTCTCAATGACCTATGTTCTCACTGTTCTCAGGTGTAAAACAGATATAACTGTTTTTCTGCAAAGTACTTTATGACCGTGATATTCACTTGTCAGCCCTACAGATATTGGACATGGCCACTGGCTCTCATAAGATACATTAAGTTCCTCAGAGCTCAGAGAGAGAGAGAGAGAGAGAGAGAGAGGAAGAGAGAGAGAGAGAAAGAGACAGAGAGACAGAGAGAGAGAGGGAGAGAGAGAGAGAGACAGAGAGAGAGGGAGAGAAAGAGAGAGAGAGAGAGAGAGAGAGAGAGAGAGGGAGAGAGAGACAGAGACAGAGAGAGAGAGTGAGAGAGAGAGAGAGAGAGACAGAGAGAGAGAGGGAGAGAGAGAGAGAGAGAGAATGCGTCGAATAGTGATGGGAGCATCCCTGTTGAAAGTGTCTCATTCTACAGTCTACTAATGGCTTTGACATAACACTTTACACATTAAATATTTCCCTCTTCTGGTCAAATCCGGTGCCCATGGAAACAGTTTGGGAGTAGAGTCATAACAAGCTACATTCCAGAGACCGTTCACAGTGAACTGGGGAAGTGCCTCTCTCCAGCCAGGAACGTCCGGAATTCCCAATGTGGACACTCCTCGGAGTTATGTCGGAATTCAAACCCTCAAATAATTAGTGCCAGAGTAAAAACAGAGCACCTAACATGAAGGTGGTAAAAGAGGTTGCTGTCATTGCCACATTCCCTAGATAAACACAGAAACACACATCCACACACATGCACATAAATTGCACATCTGACATATTATTAAACTGCTCACTTTGCTAAACCATAAAGTACTATGTATTAGCTTTTTAATAACACAATATATTTTCATATTATATATCACAGCTGAAGTGTAACACATATTTTAGTAGCAATAATGATAACTGATGAGAATCTTTTGTTCAGGCTTATTTGTGTAAGCCTGTTCAGCAGCTATTGATCTCCAGCATTATAAATAAGTAGTAAATAAAAATTTAAAATAAGAGGTAAACTACAGGTCTGCCAGCATTTCCAGTATTTTTAACTGTGGTGCACATAGCAAAAGTTTATGGCTCATTGCTATAGATCAGCACTGCCCCCTTGTGGCGTTGAGAGGTTAAAGCAGGAGGCAATTCTCAAAGATGAGAGAGAAAAAAAAAAAAAGGTACAAGTCATTATAAGAGAACATCTCTGTGTGTGAGGCATCTGAACAGATGATGTGTAACCTATCTTGATTAGATGTGACTTATATTCCTCTGGGAGCTTCAGAAACCCAAGAAACACGCCAGTCAAGCACAAGCACAACTCAGTAGATTAGGCACACTTAAATTATTCAACCACTGCTTGCCTCAATCCCCACCCTTCACACCCTGCAGGATATACACACCCGCAATGCGCACACACACTCACACACACACACACACACACACACACACAGAGACGCGCGCACGCACACACACTTTTACAAGGGACAGTACATACCAGCAAAGTCTGAAGTTGTGATCCAGAATGACAAATGGTCAAATCTCTGGTTAAATCAATCAACAACAGAGGTCAGCATGATATATACGATTTTATACAGGAAGTAGCTTTACGCTGTTTCTGTGGTTCATCCCAATCTATCATATAAATGTGAAACTAATCCGATCATAACGGATCACACGCGCGCACAGACACACAGACACACACACACACATATACACAAGCACGAGCACTGGAGATTAAAATGGTTTCATTCAGATCACAAGCCAATGTCATTTGTCACGCATTGGACAGGGACAAAAATATGGACAGTAACTACAGAGCTGACAACCCTGCTAACAAGATGAGTGGTTGTGAGGACATCTATTCACTTTTATGTTAAAACGCGGACGCGCGCGCACATACACACACGCACACACGCACACTCGCACACACGCACACACACACTCTTATAGCTGGCTACAGTGTATGTCTTATGAATAAATAAACAAGGAGTATGCCTAAGGCACGGACAGCAAGAACAGATAAAACAGCATCTCTCTGTGAACACACACACACACACACACACACACACAAACACACATATGCACACATGCAAAGTTACAAAGACATATAGACCATTGCACTTTAACACCTGAAAACATCAGCCTAGCCAACATACACGCGCACACACACACACACACACACACACACACACACACACACACACACAAAACACACCACTCCCAAACTTGAGATTTTTTTTATATTTGATGTATCATTTTTCACAACCTTTTAAAAGCGGGTCAGAAACTGTGTTGACGCCAGCTGCTGCTCCACACGCACACAGACACAAACATTGTTGGCCCTGATTCTATTTGACAGCTCTGTGGTGTTGGAGGGTACAGGACCGAGGTTCTGACAGGCTTTCTCCTGTTGGCTCGTGTGGCACCATTGATTGCTGGGTAATGGGCAAGTATTGTAGGCATCGACCGCCGGCTGTGCTCGATCCGCCTACAACTCCCAGAGGGCCGTGGGGAGGCAGACAGACAGACTTTGTGGTCCTGTCTGCATGTCAGAGCCTGCTATGAGAAGAACTGTGATGGTCATGACGATGAAGGTTGATGAAGCACATACTCTAACACAAGTCTGCTCCAAAGGCACCACGATTCTCTGATAACTGTAAAGACACCGTGTTCTCATATTCACTGTCTGGTAACAGCGCAAGGCTCTTAAAAAATCTCCAATAATGAGGAAGATGAAGCAACACACGTCATACAAAGAAAATAAGGCTCTAGAGAAGAATGAGAGACAAATAAGTTTGTCTTTATGGAAAATAAAAAAAGGAATAATTTCAACTTTACCAAAGGTACTAGGGGTAGAAGCACTTATAATATAAAACAGTGAATTATTGTACAACCAACACAAATCCCCCCAAAAAAATGTGTGATATAAATTATTTATTTACATTACAGGAAAAGAAAAAAACCAAACAAACAAAAAAAATAACATCACAACAATGTTTAACTATCTGAAATATACTGATACATAAGCAAACAGAGCTCTAAAGCTCTCGTCTGTCTTCATTGGCGTCGTAGACAACAAAGACAAGGCAACATGTGGCACGCCATTCAGTCAACATCCACACAGACAGCCGCCTCCGCCCACGGCCTCTATCCCCGCCCACCGAGTCCGGCTCTCGGGGAGAGGGACGGAGGAACCGGGTGCGTTGTCGTTCCGCCTCCAACCGGAGCCGGTGACCTCCTTCTCCTCCTTCTCCTCCTCCTCCTCCTCCTCCTTCTCCTCCTCCTTCTCCTCCTCCTCCTTCTCCACCCAGCTGTGCTACAACCATGTTTGATAAGAGTGGAAGCGATTCGTCGACACCCCAAAATCTAGCACCCCTGTCCGTTTAGCCTGGGTCTGGAAGCGAGGGAGGTCTGTGGGAGGGGAGGGGCACCAGACTGTATGTTTAGGTGCTCATATTCATTTCGTTTTTGTTTTTTTTTCGTTTTCTGTTGTTGTTGTTGTTGTTGTTGTTTTTTTTTCCTCGGGTCACCGTTTTTTCTTTCGGGCAGAAAAGAAAAGGTCACAATGGCAGGTCACGATGCGCCACCCCCCTCCTCCCCAGTTTCTCTCTCTCTCTCTCTCTCTCTCTCTCTCTCTCTCTCTCTCTCGCTGTCCGTCAGATCGTGTCTGTGAGTCAAATGAGTCTCGTGGATGCTCTCATCGTGTTTTCTGAGCTGTAATGTGGGACGTTCTGCTTTTGCCGCGCTATCCTGTTCCCCCGTGGACATTTCCTGCACACAGACAATCAGAAGAATGATAACACCAGTGTCAGTTGAGGAGGTACACATTTTTTTTTAACATCAGATTATGTAAATCGATGCCGAAAACAGCATAAAGAGACATACAGGCCTACAAGACTGACCCCCCCTCAAGTGAGGAAAGTCTTTTCAGAGACACTGTGTGAAATTGATAACAGAGATTAATATGAACTCCATCACATATTTTTTATCTGAACTCTTATCTGACGTGTTAAGTTAATATTAAAATTCAGGTGTTGAAAGGCCCACAGCTGTTAGAATCTATTCCATTGCTCTGTATCTGTCAGATATAATGTAACAGAAAAAATGTTCTGAAACCCTGTAGACACGTCATCTTTCATCTCTTAGTTTCAATTAGACTGAAATTAAATGATACTTTTTTTTTTTGTTTTAATTTCCTTTTCCGTCTGAGTGAGGCTGAACACACACTTTGTCTCTCTTTCTCTCTTTGTCTTTTTTTCTTCCTGTCTTTCTTTCTCTCTCTCTCTCTCTCTCTCTCTCTCTCCTGCACGGGAGGGTGGGGGGTTGGGGGGGGCGATGTGTACAATGTACAATAAAATTCATAAAGAACATGAAAAAGTTAATGGTGAAAAACCTCAGTGACCAACTGAAAACAGATTCGCTCCTAAACTCTAACAAAGCATGTTTCATTTTAGTACTACACTGATTCTGCTTTCCTCTACAATGCTCTCCCCCTCTCTGTCGCTCTCTCTCTCTCTTTCTTTATCTTTCTCTCTCTCTTTCTTCCTCTCAAACTCAGCTTGTCTAACACAAGTTTAAATCACAATTCCCACAATACAAGCCCCTAACCTTTCCTCCGGCAGCTGCCTTTACATGGGTATGCGATAAGTGTGTATGTGTGTGAGTGTGTGTGTGTGTGTTGGGAGGAAGTACCACCTTCCTGGTGCCAAGTGTACTCTCTTTATTATTTTTCTAAGCATCGGTTTATTAAATGTCAGATTTTGCATAGGTCGGAGTGCGCCCGTGGCTATTAAACTCTCCCGCTTCCTGGGCGTCTCCACGGGGACCGATACCTGAGCCGGGGCAGAGAGTCTCTGCTTTAATTAGAAGTGCACGCTCGGTGCCAAACATCGCATTCTGCCGAGCCTGAAGTGAGAAACCATGGTGCCTCTTTTGACTCGGATTTTGAAGTTTTCAACTGCAAACTGACCATGTGACCGAGACTGCCGTCTTTCATATAGGGTATTGTACGTGTTAGATCTAATCTCACAGAACAAGTCGCTTTGTGGTTGACAGTATTGCCTAGCCCAAGCTACTGCGATGCACTTTTAGTGAGCTAGCTAAAAGACTACACATAGACTGAAGCTATTTCCAAATGCTTCACCGAGGTATTAACAGAAATTCACAAAGGATTCATGTTACTCCGGTTCTAGCATTTTTACATTTTTTTTTTTTTTTTTTTAGGATTAATTCTAAAATTCTTTTAAAACCTTCTTTTAAAGCTTTAAACAATCTAACACCCATATATGTTTCTCATTGTGACAAATTATGGTCCCAGTTGTGACTTAAGATCATCCGCAGCCCTACTGAATATTCTACGAGGAAAACAGAGGGAAATTGGAGAAGGGGCCTTCTGTTGTTTATGTAGTTAAGGTCTGGAACACAGCTCTTGCAAAGAAACTCTCAGTTATCAATTTAGAAAAAAAAAGCTTTTCTTTGATGAATCTGTTTATTTTCCTCTCAGCTAAATCCACATTATCACTGCTTTTTATCTTGTAGTTTTTTTTTTTTTAATCAGTATTTTCATTTTTAAATTTTCTTTTGCCATTATATTGAAATCCAAACCACTGGAATGTGCTAAATTCATTCAGTATTATTATCAATATTATTATGATGAACGGGAGAGAAAATGTACTTCCATAAAAAAAAGAACGCAGAGGTAAATATATCACACTACACTATATCATATGAGATTTGTCAATAACAGACAAAATCATTTTTCATGCTTTGCTGTTGTCAGTAAAATCAACTTCAGAGTTCTTGTATTCCCATAACCAATTCAATTTTTTTTTTTTGGAAGCCTACTGAAGTACAATGAGAGCACTTTTGTGCGAGAGCAGAAAACCAAAAATCTAGCGCCATCAGCTACAACTGCCTGGGAGTGAAGGTGGCACTTTAGAAGCATAATAGAACAAGTCATAACGATAAAGCTTTTATGACATCATCCGTTTCCGCGGCCCCCTGTTTCTCCCCGGGGGTCTCGTTACGCCTCCAGGCAACAAACAAAGCACAATCACGACCTGGGCAAACAAAGGGGAGAGCACGCACCGGGGGCCACAGGGGGGCCGTTTTGCAGGTGTAAGACAGGGCATGGGGGAACTGGCGGGGGGGGGTGGGATACAAAAAAAAAAAATCAGAGAAAGGTCAATTGTCTGAAAGTGCATTTGCTGATTGCTCTATGGAGACAGATTGATGTTAAATTTGCCACTCACATACCCCCCACCCCCACCCCTCTCTTACTCTCTTGGTCTCTTTCTCTCTCTCTCTCTCTCTGTTTCTCTCTCTCTGTTTCTCTCCTTATGCGAACTTCGCTCAGAATCATTACAATCACATAATCACCACACCTGCCACCGTGTGTGTCTGATTGAATGATGTGCTTGTTGCTTGTCTCTGATTAGCTGCCGTTAAGGAAAATGAGACAGAGATGAAGTGAAAGAGAGAGCAAGAGAGAGAGAGAGAAAGAAAGTAAGAAAGAAAGAAAGAAAGAAAGAAAGAGAACTTCTTTTTCCAAAGAAAGAGAGAGAGAAAGATGGGGGAGAGAAAGAGGGAACTTTTTCCAAAGAAAGAAAGAGAGAGAGAGAGAGAGAGAGAGAGAGAGAGAGAGAGGGAAGACTAGATGTAGGGACAGCAGATGCAAGAGTTTGACTGCTGCAGTGGCAGAGAGAGGTTGCCATAGAAACCCACTGCAGATTTGTAAGGTGAGGGAGGGCAATGCAGCCCTACAGACTAGTGTAGCCTGATAAAGAAATCATAAAAAGACTTTAACTCCTTATAAAACACAATCTATGGGTCTGTATCATTGAAATGAAGGCATCTGTTGCACATGGCATTTGTTATTTGGACAGACTTATGAAACTCAATGCACAAGATGTATCAGGGTTCGAGACTACTTCTAGGGTGATGTGTATGTGTGTGTGCTGTGAGTGTTTGGAAGGAGTGTGACTGTGTATGTGTGTGTGTGTACTCACCGTGTAATGCAGAGGACGACCAGACAGATGATGGCAATCTGCAGGGCTCCGATTATAGAGGCGATAAGGATGTATCGGAGTTTTCCCGATCCCGGCACCACATACAACACATTATATTCTTTAGTGTCACACTGTGGCCCACTGAAACCTGAGTGACAGCTGAAAGACACACACACACACACACACACACACACACACACACACACACATGCACAAGATAAATATCTCAGATATTTAAACCTTGATATCTAGAAGCAAAGAATGCAACAAATTGGGACATATTAACTTTTTTTTTCAGCTGGCAGTGTGTACAGGTGTGCACGTGTGAGTGTGTGTGTGTATGAGTCTGTCTGCGTCTCTGTGTGTATCTGTGCATGTATACATCTGTTCCTCTGTGGATATTTGCTGTACAGACTAATATTTGTTGTGGGGATATATGGTTAAGTAGTAGCAGGTAACAAATGCAGTATGTGTATGTGTGTGTGTGCGTGTGTATGGATGTACATATTTCAGTATTCTGGGCATGAACAATTATGCCAAATATACCGCTGTGTGTGTGTGTGTGTGTGTGTGTGTGTGTGTGTGTGTGTGTGTGTGTGTGTGTGAGTGAGTATGTGTGAGTGAGTGTGTGTGAGTGTGTGTGTGTGTGTTTGTGTGTGTTTGTTTGTGTGTGTGTGTGTGTGTGTGTGTGTGTGTGTGTGTTTGTTTGTGTGTGTGAGTGAGTGTGTGCATGTGTGTGTGAGTGAGTGTGTGCATGTGTGTGTGAGTGAGTGTGTGTGTGTTTGTGTGTGTGTTTGTGTGTGTTTGTGTGTGTGTGTGTGTGTGGTTGCAGTGCAGTCAGCGGATGGATAGCGTGTCTCAGCAGGACATGACGAGGCGGAGGTCAGTGGGAGTTTGGTTCATATATATATTTATGTGTGTGTGTGTGTGTGTGTGTGGTAGCAGGAGACTGGTACACATGGGGTGAAACACAGCTGTCTTTAATTAGACCCTCTGTCAGAGTATTTCCCCTCGACCTCTCAGAGGGGGTTGTTAAAACGGACACCTGCTGGGGAACACCCTACTTCACACACACACACACACACACACACACACACATACAGAAGCGCATGCACCTCATTTTCCTATTTTCTTAAACCCTTTCGAATGCACACAAACAATGGAAGCAAACACACACTGTCACATCTGGCAGACATGAGTCATTTCTCAGAGGTAGAAGTCCATAACACACTTTTTCCTTTTGTTTATCTCTTTTTTTTTTTTACCCCTTCATCACCTTTTCCCTGTCAACTCTTCCCCTTCATCTTCTCCCCCCTTCTCTAATATGGTGGTGTGGTTACCTGCAGGTAGGGGGTGAGAGGTTGCTAGGATACTCGCACTCTCCGTGGACACAGTAGTTCTTGTACCGTTCAGGACAGGGGATGTATAGACCCCATGCCACCTCCTTATCCTCTGTGAAGATACAGACACACACACACCCAGTGAAAGAGAGGGAGAGAGAGAGAGAGAGAGAGAGAGAGAGAGAGAAAGAGAAGTTTTGATATGTGTTGAATTTGTTCATATGACAAATGTGCAAACACACACACACACACACACATTGGCATGTTTGAAGTGTGTTTCTGTTAGTTTGTCATACAAAGGGTAATCAATGCTACGCCATGCACACACGCGTGTACACACATTCACACACACATGCAGTTATGTGCGTGCACGCGCACACACACACACACACGTACACACACGCACACGCACACATTCTAACTCACTCCTGACCCTTTATGGAGGAGCAGGTCACACCATTCAATCAAGCTGTCAAACACACCTTAAGGTGTGCAGAGACCTGGACAGAACACACAAAGAGAGACAAAGAGAAGACTCTCTGGGGAGAGACTGCATTAATCATGTCTCCCTCTCTCTCTCTCTCTCTCTCTCTCCTCCAGCTAGCTCAACTCTTCTCCGCTTCCTGCCAATGGAGTCTCTAACTCTCAGGCCTTTCCTCCTTTTCCCCCTCTCTCCTTTTTTCTAGCCTTTCAATTTCACACCGCTCACGCCGTGAGTGTGACCATAACCTATAGGGATGTGTGAGCCTTTGCTCTGTCACGCTGAGTGTGTGGGTGTTTGTGTGTCTGTGCGAACATACTGCACCAACACAGGGCAAAGCCAGTCAGTTCTTTTTTCTTCTACAAGTTACTTCTTATGTCATTCCATCAAGTTCAGTTATGTTGATCTATTTAGTCTCTTCTAAGAAGAGAAGAGAAGAGAAGAGAAGAGAAGAGAAGAGAGGAGAGGAGACGAGAAGAGAAGAGAAGAGCAGAGAAGAGAAAAGAGGAGAAGAGAAGAGACGAGAAGAGAAGAGAAGAGCAGAGAAGAGAAAAGAGGAGAAGAGAAGAGAAGAGAAGAGAAGAGAAGAGAAGAGAAGAGAAGAGAAGAGAAGTCTGACCCTGGCAGTGGCCCAGGTATTTCACTTCAATCTTCTCTTGCTTCTGACATGACACCTCTTTCACCTGGCAGGGGTTGTCATAGGAACGGCCATCCGAGGCACACACCGGGTTAAAGCTGATGTGCGAACAGTCAATATTGCACACACACCTTCAGAAGAGAGAAAGAAAAAAGAAAAATAAGAAAAAAAAACCCCACACACAAACAAACATACACAAGCAAACACACACGCTTACAGTCATAGATGAGAAACAAACTGTTTGGCGGTAGTCAACTTTTTGACCTCTGTTTGCGAAAAACGTTTCAGGCGATTTAACTGCAAGTCACTGAACACGGACTCACTGTTCCAGACTCCCACTGCTGCCTTTGCAAGACTTCCTGTTTAAGAACCCAGCTGCACGGGTCATTTCCTGCTCTGGCCGTTTGTTTGGCCATATCTGTGTACTGGTTATTCAGCACTATAGAAGCACAAAAGTGAGATGAATACTTATGAAGTCCCCCCTCCTCTCTCTCTCTCTCTCTCTCTCTCTCTCTCTCTCTTTTTTTCTTGGTCACCCTCTAGCAACTGATTCTAATCAGCACAATCAACACAAAACCCAGACACCAGAGCTAAAGATGGGCCACAGACTCACATGTGTGTGTGTGTGAGACAGAATAAGAGTGAGGGACAGTGTATGTGGGCATGAATGTGTTTGTGTGTGTGTGTGTGTGTGTGTGTGCGTGCGTGTGCGTGTGTGTGATTATAACAGTTCTCGATGATCCTTAGTCAAGTGTAACGCTGCATAAAGCAGGACTGCTCTCCAGATGTCAGTCCATTGGTGGACGTGTGGAGGAATTGTCTGAAGCAATACATTTTTAATAAGGCTTCTCACGTTCTCCAGCGCATGGCATTACTGCAACTATACACCCAACAAAATGCTCACACAGGGACACACACACACACACACACACACACACACACAAACACGCACGCACAGCAGCCTGTGGATTTAGAGTGCTGATGTGCCTAATACAGCTTACTGTTTTGCTAGTTGTGGTGAATGTTTGCACACTGATGAGTGAGGAAGTGTACGTCCGAACAGGCACCAGCCATGCTATGCTCTGGAGAGTGCACTGGTATATCTGACTTGCAAAAACAGATGTTGTTGATCTTTTCACTTTTGGCTGCTCAGTGTGTTTTGTGACCTGTGAACCACAAGAACGCAGAACCTGAGCTAACACTAAAACCTATACATAGGGCTTACATTGAGAAAGTACTTGTACAATGCAAAAATAAAAAAGTTAATGAGTATGTATGTTCACGTATGCGTATATAATTATACGCCTCTCAATGTGTTCCTAAGCTACAGAATGATGCGGGATCAGCTGCAAAGCTACACTGAAAGAGATTTGCCTAAATTTTTATGCATAATCCAACAAACGCATAATCATATTTTTATCCGACCTCTTCCGTCTCAAGAAATCCCTGCGGCGTTACGTAAGGAGTTTGGTATCCAACCATCAGAACAGTCTCTCATTCCAAACGTGGTATTGATTCATGAAATCTCTGCATAAAATTTTCTTGGTAATCCCTCTATACTGCACTGTTCAGAGAGAAGGGCTGAGACATAATGCCAAAGCAGAGCTGGCTTCAAAGTTGCTACTTGTTTTAGACAGACACACACACACACACACACACACACACACACACACACACACACACACACACAGACACTACAGTCTAGTTTGGAGCTTATTCAGAGCTTGCCTGCTGCTGACCTGAGCAGGAATGCGATTAAGGAGGGGGAAAAAAAGAAAGTGAATTCATTACTGCATATCTGAGCTGAGTTTCTCTGAGAAAAGGTCCACAGTGAATCAATGTTAGCAGATGTAGCCACTAATTGCCTATCAGACACAGTGCAAAGCGCTTGCCTTGGTTGTGCTTGGGAAAGGGGGGAGGAAAGCTAGCTCTCTGGTTATACTGCTGTGAATTTACATCCACCTCTCCACCTCCTTTATTCAATTTGACACATTGGACGGCTTTATTCAAAGACAAAAAAAAAAAAAAAGCTAACCTCACATGAGAATCAAGCAATTAGCACAGCTCGTCAGAATGGACCTTCAAAAGTATCATCTGTATAAATCATCAGCAGGGATTTCCTCAGAATCAAAGTTTCTCTTAATATTAAAATGAAAGTAAGCCGACCGGAATGACAATAACTAGTTTTCAGAGCACTGGAATAACTGAACGCAGAGATTTCATTCTAGGACCTTAAATTTATTTATTTACTTTTTTATTTATTTTTCTGCCTGCTAAGTGGGTTCACAAATTAGCATGTTAGCACATAATGCTCATTCCTAGCTTGTTATCGCAATTAAAAGCTTAATTAGCATGAAACCGAAACAGAAAGCTCTCATGGTGTCAGTGGAGAGCAGCCATCCTCAAAAGCATTAGCAGCAGAGGTGTGAAACATGACGCCAGCATAACGGATAAAACTGGTGATGCTACAGGGCACACATTGAACAGAGCTGGTACTTGAAGCAAAATAAGAAGGTACGGATTGTTTCGTCACGGCTGCCAGATGACACTGGCTATGGCACGGAAGGTTCTGGGTTCAAATTAGGGTCAGAGCTGCCTTTTTGAATTTATTCCAGTACTTATATACTGAGAGAGAGGTTAAGTGCCCTCTCTGTAGGGGTGTCCACACACAACTCTCTTACTAGGATTTAGACTGTACGACAATACTGAACTCTGGCAGCTTTTCAAATCTCTCCCCCCCATACACACGCATACGCACAGACACACACACACTCCCTCTATCTCATCTCTGTCTCTCTCACCCCCAATCACACACGCATGCGCACACGCACACACACACACACACACACACCTACTCACTCTATCTCTATCTCTCTCACCCACACTCACACACACACACACGCGCACACACACACACAAACACACACACACACCTACGCCCCCCTGTCCAGTCTCCTTCTTTCTCCTACCCCGCTCTCTTTCTCTTTCTCTTTCTCTCTCTGTTTCTCTCTGTTTCTCTCTTTTTCTCTGCATCTCTCTCTTTCTCTCTCTCTCTCTCTCTCTCTCTCTTTCCTGACTCGAGACTAGATGCTTGGTCCATTACTGAGAGAGAGCTTATGCTTTGGCTAGGCCATTTGAATAGTAATTGCCTGCCGTAGGTCCTGAGCTTTTAATCCATCTGCTTGGGAACTCTATTAAATAAAGATGGAATTGCGGCGGCAAACGGCACATATCCGTCTGTCCGTTGTTCCGGAGCCACCGAGCATCCGTCGCTCCGGCGTAATCCATCATCTCTGCAGAAGGACCTACGTGGTGTGGGAGCAATCGAATTAACATTCGCTTCCGTCGTAGAGAAACGTTTTAGGCAAATCAGAAATCACATAATGACGGAGGCTGGATGGGGGGGGGGAGTGAACACTACATAAATAAATAAGGACGTAAGTAAATAATAAATTACAGGAGATTTAAAAAAAAAAAAGGAAAAATAAATAAATAAATAAATAAATAATAAAAAAGAAACCCAAACGAGAAGGTTGAGGTGAGTGGTGCCATTAAGCACTGCTAAAAATATCCTGCACACCGTCTCCCACAGGCTGGAGAGTCGGAAGGAAGGCTCCAGGGCACGACACACCTCCAGGCCCAGAACCAAGCTTCTCCTGGGATGGGTTTTGACTGAGAGCTGATCTAGGATTTTACCAGGGTAAAATCAGGGTGTGGTGTGAACTACTTTGAACCTAATTCTAATAATAGAATATTTGAAAAAAAAAAAAAAAGCTTTGATATGGATTGTATATCATCGTTTTCGTCACACAAATGTGTTCATACCTGGTTTAACCAGTCATGGCATATGGGTGCGCACACGGTTAAACGTCTTACTTGACCTTAGAAATAAACACAACTGTTGCTTTTGATATTAGAATGCTGTATTTTTACAGAGCGATAGATTCCCTCTGTGTTTGAGTGCAATAAAGGGCCAAAAAAAGACAAATACTAGCTCACTTTAAAACAGACGGATATCCTTTAACATTCCCCCCTGTTGCGGCATTCAATGGGTTTTTAAATGTTTCCTTGCAGCTGGTATTTCTCTTTAAGCGGCACAGTTAAGTCCCACCATAACGTAAACAACATTTTCCACTGGAAAAAAAATGATGGTCACACCAATGGGAGGAAGGAGGTTGTCTGTGCAACAGGAATGAGCTGAAATCTCTCCATCTTTCCCTCAGGCAACTCACCACACATCCTCTGCATCCTCATCACACTCTGCACCAAACTGGCAGATGTCACATGTGGACGTCTCTCTCTGACTAGTCTCTGCTGAACCCTCACCTCCTGCAAGCGACAATAAGACAGAGAGAGAGAGAGAGAGAGAGAGAGAGAGAGAGAAAGAAAGAGAGAGAGAAAGCGAGAGAGGGTGAGCAACAGGAGAATTGTTATAATCACACACACAAACACTCAGACACTGACACACACACACTCTCTCTCCCTGTCTGTCACATCATACACACACAAAAACACTCAGACGCAGACACACTGTCTCTCTCTCCTTGTCTATCACACACACACTCGCACTCGCACACACACAGGCACCAGAGGTGTGTTCCTCTGCTCTCATTAACAGTGCTGTCTTCCTGCTGGACCAGAATTCGGAGCACTCTTGAGTCAGACACTGTGTAGACAGCTGGGACATCTAAATCCCTTTACAGCTCCCCTGGAAACTGCCTACTGTGTGAATACATTTCTGGGGTATTTATTCAGTTCTCACTGAAACTGAGAGCTGTTTTATACACACACACACACACACACACACATATATATATATATACAGTGTGTGTGTGTGTATGTATATATATATGTGTGTGTGTGTGTGTATGTATGTGTGTATATATATATATATATATATATATATATATATATATATATATATATATATATATATATATATATATATATTTATATATGTGTGTGTGTGTGTGTATATAATGTGTGTGTGTGTGTGTGTGTATATATACATATATACACACAATGTATATGTATATAAATATCAGGGTTTCCATTAGCTGGTAATTACCAGTTCTTTGCCTGGCAATATATATATAAAACGATAAATTAAAAATTAAAAACTTGCTGGTCAAAATGTCCAGTAATAATGCTTATACAAATGTTTGACAGAAAAGAATTCAGACGGTGCTGTGAAGTTGTGTGGAGGAAGAGAGAGTGACGTGGCTTATGTGCATTGCAAGCTGCAATGACACATTGGGCACATCTGATTTCAAGTCGGCTTTAATGAGAAAAAGGAGAAAAAATGTTACCTGGTAGCCTATAGGCCACACTTAATGCCACGTGGACCTAGGTGTTACAGGTTACACATATTTCGTAATAGCCTACATTTTAGCGGCTAATGTTGAGGTTTTGCTCAACTGTTACTGTTCATTAAATAGTCAAACAGATTTGAGGTCATTGTCATTCTTTCGTCAACGCAGGTGTACATTATATTTTTGTTTGTAACACAGACTGTCATTGAAATGTGACTGTTAAGTTTCAAATTTTTCCGGATAAAATAATTTCTCTCCAGACACTGGACCAGCAAGAAAAACCCTAGTGGAAACCCTGATAATATGTATAGATACATAGACATATACTGTATATATATATACATATATACACACACACACACACACACATATATGCAGCAGTCTTCTATGCTTCTGCTATGCTCTAATCTCCTTCAACACAGTCCAGTTTTTTTCTAATCTTGTCTTGCTCTTGTAAGGGAGACATAACACTCATTCAGAACCAATACACACACACACACACACACAAAAAGAAGTCCTTACCCATCCCGGGGCCAGACTAATGCGCTTTTAAATGAAACTTTCCCCCCACAAACTACTCAGGAGTGGAACTTTATTGATTTCTTTTCATTTTCTAAAAGGGCCACTTAATGGGGAACGGCCTGTCCAGTCATTAGAGACAGCACTTGTTGTAGAAGGTCAGAGGAAACGAACAGAAAGGAAGATACAAAGATGTTATGTACAAACGCAGCTACGACTGAATATGAATGATAAACAGGTCACTCATTCATTAAGAGGTCTCCTCAAGGTATGAGATTAGCATTCCGTGATAGCACGGAGCAGTTAATAGGACACAGTGGAGTATTTGAGAGTTAGTCAGAGAGCAGTGTGAGTGAACTGTAGTCTAAAACAGTGAGAGCACCTCTAGCGCAGACACATAAAATAATAATGGTTCGAGCCAAAACTTCTGAATCATGTCAAGTCGTTAATGAAGCAGAATACCTCTAGAGTTTACACGGGTTAAAGTGGAGTGCATTTATCGCGGTGATGGAGTCTTTCTGATGGTGAAAGTTTAAGAAAAAGCAGCAGGAGCTTTCTGAGAATCCTGAGTGTGTTTTTAGCTCGACTGTCTCGACAAACCAAAGGTCAGCAAGTTCACGGAAGCTAACAAGATGGTTGATAGCATGTCTTGTTTGACCTCTAGTATAGCACTGATGAAGGCAAAGACACACACACACACACACACCACTGAACAGTGAGTGTATTCATTGATCTCTCAGCTCTATAGCAGATGTGTTCTTTAGGTCTTTCTCCCTGGGAGGAACATTTGACTGAGATCTCTGGGTGCATTAATGGTGTGAGTGTGTGTGTGTGTGTGTGTGTCTGTGTGTGTGCGTGCGTGCGTGTGCAGAAAGCTCCAACTCCATGCTCATCAGGGTCAGGTCACTGACACAGGCATCTCCACTGGGAGGCAGAGAGGGGTTCAAATTTAGCTCACACTTTAGAAAATGTGTGTGTGCATGTATATGTGTGTGTGTGTGTGTGTGTGTGTGTGTGTGTGTGTGTGTGTGTGTGTGTGTGTGTAGGTTTTGGAGGATGTGTCATAAATCTATTAGACTGACCACTAGAGAAAGGAGTGCTACAGAGCTGCTCTGTCTGACAGTTGATTCCATTTTTATCCTTTTATTCTTTCTTCCCACAGACAAATCTAAAATAAAACTGTTCTATCTGATGTCATCAATGCTGTTATTAACTGATTAGCTTGTCTAGATTTGTCTCTATTCAAATCCTACACCGTGATGTGGTGTCATTCAACTTATGCCTGTCTAGACAGAGAGCCAGGAAGAAGTGCTGTCTCCATGACAATAGAACAGGGTGATTCAGGGTGCCTGTGTGTGTGTATGTGTGTGTGTGTGCGTTTGTGTGTGTGTGTATGAATATGTGGTTCTGTTCGTTTTCTCATCCTGTGATTTAGAATGTATGAGCAGCCCTGGGGTTGCACATATCCAATTTCAGTGTAAGAGTGCTGATCTAGGATCAGTTTTCCGCCTTTGTGAATCCTGATAAATAGAAATGTAGGGACCAAGGGGCAACTGATCCCGGTCCAGCGCTCTTGCTCTTAGACGCTTGATACATATGGGCCCAGAGCTCATCTATTATTGAAAGTCAGACATTAAAATACATTTGATCCTATCAGGGACAGAGTAAGCTTCTTTTAACCTCAGCCCCCTCCCATAAACTGTATTTATCCCCTACAGCCTATCATTGCCAACCGTTTCTCTTCCCGTTCTGTCCATCCGCTCTTCTTTCATTCTTATGGGTGTCAGTGTTTCTGTCTGTCCTTTATTAGCATTTCACGTATATTGCACCATCTCTCTCCTTGAATTCTCTCTCTTTTTCTATCTTTTCCCGTCCCGGTCCTTCACTGCCCTCTTCTCTCCTCTCCCTGAAACCTGTTTCTCTGTTTTTCTTTATCCCATAGCAACCCCCGGTCTGCCGCTATCCCCGCCATCTCTCTTTTTTTCCCCCCGTTCTCCGCAATCCCTCCATCTTTCTGCGCGATCACTCGATCTCTCTCTCCCTCTCTCTCTCTTCCTCTGTTCTATCGCTCTTTCTTATCACCTCTCATCCTCCCCTTATCTCGGCTGTCTGCTTCCAACCACCTCCGCCTCTTATCGCCGCATCCATCTATCCTTCCCTTCCTCGTGTCTCTTATCCACGCTCCCATCACTCCATCCATCTCTCCTTATCTTTCTCAGAATCCGCTGCCTCATCCTTCGCTTGCCGGCTTTACTTCACCCGGGGTGCTCTCTCTCTCTCTCTCTCTCTCTCTCTCTCTGTTCTCCTCTCTTCCATCACCGGAGTCCTCATCTCCTTCTTTTCCACGCTCCGCTCCGCTCTGCTCTCTTCCCCTCCCCTCCTCAACCCTCCTTTCCTCCTTCTCTCTTTTCTCTTACTCTGTTTTTCTTTCTCTTAACTTTTTCTTGACTACCTCTGCAGCCAAAAATGAAACCCATTCTCCTAGTTTCCACTCACAAATCACGGTTCCACTATTCTCTTCACACCAAGTCTGACCATTCAAAAAGCTCAGGAAGAACAGGAAAAAAAAGGGCTCTAAGATTTTTGTTTTGAGCCAAATCGCAGTAGGGTATGTTTTATCTGGAACTTTCCGTCTCACAATAGCCTCCAACGACCAGCTGTGGGAATACTAATTTGTTTGAAGGACAGGTGTAAAAAAGTACTTCTCCACATGTGTCGTAATCAGTATTATATTTCTATTTTTTATACTTGTATCACTTTCATCACATGAATAGGTTTCATTGCCTTATGAACAGAGGGAGTGCACGCACGTGTGTGTTTGTGCCATGAGAATGATAAGATGAGTGTGCCAAGAAAAAAAGTGAGAGAGCAAACTTACCATCATCCCCTGAGCCAGACCCCGCATCTGCAAGAGTGAGAAAAAGAGACACATTACAGATGGATTGATAGAGCAAGAAAGAGAGAAAGAGAAAGAGAAAGAGAAACAGAGAGTGAGAGAGAGAGAGAGAGAGAGAGAGAGAGAGAGAGAGAGAGCACAAGAACACAAAAACAGAAAAACAGAAAAACAGATAACATACATTTTTAAGGCCAGTGGATTTAAACTAACACAATATGACAGTCCTTGAGGAGTATCACTCTGGGTCTACATAAAGTAATAACACAAATAAAACTTACATTTAGTCAGTGACACTCAAACCCCATCACAAAAAGTCATTGTTGTAGGTCATAGCTAGAATTTGATTAAGCGCACTGGAATTTATGTTTTTCTGTGTCACTATAAATAAGCGGAATGGAAACTTTTAAAATCAACGAGAACCTTCAATTAGATTCTTTGCTCTTACATAGGCAGCGTGAGGGGATGATAATCAGAATGTTCTTTGTGAAGCTCTTTGTTTCAGCTGAGACGTTAATGGAAGAGTGAGAGCGTTTTAGTCCACTGACTAGAGTAGCGACATTGCAGAAAATGAGTTTAAGAGCAAGTCAGTGACAGAAAGTCAATGTCAAAGAGGACGGATCAGAAGAGCACACATCTCATCGCTCAGCCCGGGAGCTTGGTAACGGGCGTGTGAGGCTCTTACCGACACCTGGAGGATCAGATTTTAAAGGATTATGTCCTCCACTGCTGCTCCAGCTAAAGGAGGAGCAGGTGCTTTACAATATGAAATATTAGATCTGGGCGTAGTAACTGATGTTTTATTGGTCCTCTCAGACTGTTGCCCCTCTTTAGTCTATTACACTGTGTGTGTGTGTGTGTTCGTGTGAGTGTCTGTGTGTGTGTGTGTGTGTGCGTGCATGTGTGAGTGAGTGTGTGCGTGTGTGTGCAAGTAAGTGTGTGTGTGTGCAAGTAAGTGTGTGTGTGTGCGTGTGTGCGTGCGTGCGCGTGAGTGCGTGTGTGCGTGCGTGTGTGGTGCATGCTGGGGGGGCGAGTGAAGCAGCAGGAAGAGAGAAACAGTGAGCAGAAGGGAAGAGAAGACAGAGAAACTGGCTAGCACCCAAGTTATTAAACCTCCCCTTGCAATGGATCTGTCACTTACTCAATATAAACTATGATTTTTTGGAAGTTTCATCTTCGATGAAAGCATATGGAAGCCCTAACTCCCCCTCCACCTCTCCTCTCTCTCTTCCTTCCTTTCTCTCTCCCTCCATTTTTCTCTCTCTCTCTCTCTCTCTCTCCCTCTTTCTTTCTCTTTTTCTAGCTCAAGGGTACAGCCATTATGTCCCGATTGGTATTTCAGCTCCTCACTCAGTCATCAGCCGCCCCTGGGCTCAATGGCTGCTTTGGGAAAATTTGACATTCATCAATTTGTTATTATGGAAAGAAGTGCATGACAGAAAACGCCCTCATTTCAAAGGCCCCCTTCCTGCTTGCTCTCTCTCCCTCTCTCTCTCTCTCTCTCTCTCTCTCTCTCACTCTCCTGCCACCATCCGATCAATCTCCAAACCAATTATTCTCAACTCACAGCCAAAAATAAATCTTCATTTGAGAGGACAGCAGTTGCAGTGCATCGAGTTATTTCCTTAATTCAGAGATGGTCATCCAAGGCTACACAAACACACACACACACACACACACACACACACACACACACACACACACACACATAAGTATAGATAGATGGAAAGTCACAGGTACTGAACTGAATTACTGTGAAATCAGACACTGTAATTGTAGATCTGTATAATTATAGGTTTATGAATATGTATATTTCTGGTTCTGACCCACTGCCTGTGTGACAGCTTATGACCCTGTCAGGAAAAATGCTGATGGTACAGCAGAGAGGGAGAGAGAGAGAGAGAGAGAGAGAGAGAGAGAAAGAGAGAGAGAGAGAAAGAGGGAGAGAGCATTCGCCAGCCTTTTTCTCTTTATCTATTTTCCTTTTTCCCCTGACTGTACTAAGACTCCTCGCTCTCTCCTGTCGGCTGACTGGTCAGCCTGCCCCTCCTACAGCCTTGTCCCTCCATAATTAGCCTGATGATTTGTATGCGTCTGTATTTGTGTCTACTAGTCTAGCCATACATAAAGCTCTCTCTCCATCCACCCCCCCCCCCTCAGTCCTGCACAGTGGGCGCTGCCTTTATCCTCTGATGGATTAGCCTAATGATGGCTTTTCCGATTCCACCCTCCGCTACACCAGACCGCCCCCCCCCCCAACCCTCCGCCTCCCCTGTACCACTCTGATTTATAACCGCCTGCGGTCCATCTTTCTATCTGGAGCAGACAAACGAGTGATCAATCGGAGATGCCCGTGACTCAATGCCCGTCTGTCTCTTAACACAAGCGCGCTCACAGACGTAGACACACACAATCAAATGAGCATCTTTTACCCTCACTCAAATCCAAACATACAGGCAAATAGAAAGTCTGACAGAAAGCCGGGTGCACAAACACACGCAAACACACACGCAAACACACACACGCACACACGCGCGCACACACACACACACACACACACAAACATACACACACACACACACACACACACACACACACATATTGATGGACAATTTTGTGTTCATCCTAAGCACTGTTTTTTCTGACTCTGATAACAGTGCAGTGCTGTCATAGTGCCTCTGTCATATCACGACATATCCACCTACTGCTTTGCCCCCTAAAATCCCTGAACGCTTTTTCTCCATATGCGTTTAGCTCCCTCTTCTCTCTCTGTTTTTTTTCAGCGAGAAATTAAGTTATTATCCAACATTTGTCAATATCATACCCAACATCTGTGACAAATTATCATTAGTTATTTGCCTTCAGCCCACATATATCAGTACAGTAATTCTGTCAAAATTTACAGCATTCAGAATCCACACATAAATCCTGCAGCCATTACAATGACACTGCAACGTGGCCTTAAACAGCGTTCATTTTAAAAGTCGTTTTACAAAACATTACGGTTTCAAGAGCTACAGAATGTTGTCTCGGAAGGACTTATTACTGTCCCCCAGGGCCGGATGACACAACCTTTGGATTCAGTTGGAGTCTAATACAAACGTAATCATCTAAAATAGAAACTCAGTATATTCTCCATTTGAGTTAAGTCTAGTATAGGCTCCTTCATTGTTGGCCTGTTTCATGGTTTTACATAAAAGCCTATAGAACATGTTACCCGTACAGACGGAAAGATAAGAAGAGATTAGATACACTTAAGAGCTGCAGTGCCTCATGATAGTCAATATGAGCAATTACAGTGAAGGTCAACTCTGAGCTCAAGCCATTTAAAAGTAAAAGAGGAGAAAGAGAGATCTCCGTAATCTCTAAGGAATTAAAGGGTGAAAAGTGTGAGTGTGTGCGTGTGCGCGCATGTCTGTGTGCGTGTGCGCATGCGTTTCTGTGTATGTGTGTGTGTGTGTGTGTCCCATTTAGTACCATTCAGTACTGATCGTTAATAAAATCTGTATCATGTAAGGACACACACACACATACACACGCTGTGCACTTAGTGATCACATCAGAGGGCTCAGACTGTTAAGTCCCTTGGGCTAACACTCCTTCTCCGACTCCCTCTCCTTTTCACTTTAGATAATTGATATGATAATCCAGCCATAGAGGGGGGGGGGCAAGACAGAATAAGATAGAGGAGGAAGAAATGGGAGAGACTAGAATCCCTTCCACTTTGGGATGTTATTTAAAGACATCCGTTTTCTCCAGTGTGAAACTATCAATTGCTCCAAACATTGTGATGCATCACCGCGTGTCGACGTGCAAACGGAAAAAAGGGAGATGCAATAGCACCTGAGAATAGATTGCAATGTACCGTGCGCTGACATTGAGCCATCAGCCAATCAGACCCAATGTCACATTGTCACTGTTGTCTGTCAAACTTCACTGCTCCAGTTCTCCACCACAAAAAAAAACAAAACAAAACAAAACAAAAACTAAACCCTCTTCAGTGTCTAAATGAGCTTCCCGCGAGATGTCTGGAACCAGACGCATTTCCAATGCAGTGCCCTGAGCGATGAAAAAGTCCCTCTCAACAAGACAAATTAAATCCAATCTAATCGCTTTTAAGATAAATTCGGAGAAATGCCGGCATTTTAAATATCTAAGTGGTCGGGAAAATGTCACTATTCGAGGAATGCACAGGCCGTTTTTTTTTCCGGATGCCAAGTATCCTCTGTCCATTGGCTTGCCCGTGTCAGTTGTTCAAATGAATGTGAAAAATTGTTTTCTGGGAAAAAAAAAGGAAAAAAAAAACTAATTTCAGACAATACTGGCAATGTAGTCAAATAAAATATGCAGCTAATTACTTCTCTGGATGTGGGAGGTTTTTTAATTGAGCATAGCTTAGTGTAATAAGCAGATCCAATGGGTCATCAACTCAGACACAGTAGGTCTTTTAGGTCTCCACTGTAAAAATGACAGAACTTTTTCTACGTATTGCAAATGTTCAAGTCTCTCTGTCTATCTGTCTCTCTCTCTCTCTCTTTCTCTCTATGTATATATATATATTTTTTTTTTCTTTGTTAAACTTCTGGTTTACTTCATTGACTCCTATTTATTTAGCGATTTTCTGTACTATTTACAAAATCAACTTATTTTCTCAGTGTTTTCCCAAAACTGGCGCCTCGTTTTCATTTGAACGGGGCCATGTGTGCAAAGCACTTAATGTAATTAACATTCCACGTCTTAACTTATCATCACCACCATCATCATCATCACCATCAACATCATTATTTGTTAGTCGCTAGAGGTCAACGTGTCCATTTTGTGGCTCGGTAAAAGCCAGGTGCGGTCGTTACTTTCCAAGCTATCAGCCATTCGTTAATGATCATTATGCTCGATCGTAATAAGCCCTGAGATTTGCTCTTTAGTCACTGCTCCAGACATCAGGGCAAAGGCATCTGTCTGCGCTCTGGCAGGTGAAATGACACCAGAGGTGTAGCACAATGACCCGGGTGGTCGAGGAGTGGGGGCTGGGTCAGGGGCGCTCGCTACTGGCAGAACATGGGAGCCTCGGGGAGGGGGGGGGGGTCTGTCGGCTGGTACGAGCTACGAGCAGCTGGAGGCTATATTCACCTTTTAATGTCCTATGGTTCGGAGAGAGGTATTTAGCGCCTACGTCCGTGCGCGATTTCTCTCAACTGCGTTTTAATTATGTCATTAGGTCACTTCGCATAAAGAGGCTAAATGAGTATTATATGCAAAAACATAATATGTTCATGCATATGATACAGCCTTATGAATATTTTACATATTTCAGTTGAAAACCTCTTGTTCTCAGGCCTCTTCAGACTGGCAATGACCTTCCAGGCCTATTGTGTGTAAACACTACTGACTGCATTAAAGGCATTGCAGGAAGAGGAGGAAGAAGAGGCAGAGGTGGAGGAGGAAGAAGAAGAAGAAGAAGAAGAAGAAGAAGAAGAAGAGAAATTTTGTCTCTGAGGAATGAATATAATTTAAAACCATTAAAAGTGCATTTTACTGCATTGAAAGAGCACTTTAAATCTGGAAAGCAAGTAAACACACACACACACGCGCACACACACGCACGCACACGCACGCGCACACGCACGCACACGCACGCACACATACACACACACACACACACACACACACACACACACACACACACTTACCAACAGGACAGGAGCCCTCTGACACCACAAGCACCTCCGTTTGAAGCTTGCACGCGTCCCTCCGTAAAAAGCACTCGTTCTCATAGCTCTCTCCATTAGAGCCACACACAGGTGCGTAGTCACTGCTGCACTGTAGGAGGAAGACGGGAGAGAGGGAGGAGAGTGGGAGAGGAAGATGGGGGAAGAGAACAAAGAAAAAGGGGAGCAGGTGTCACACATCGATGCTGCGGTTATAAATGTTTGATAAGGCCGGTTCAAATCAGGACACATTTTAATTATATGACTGCTAGGTTGCAGAAGGGACCACCTGTGCAATACGGGCAATGCTGAAGTGTTGAAATAAGGCTATCACAGATGACCTACTAGCACCAGGTGAATACATTGAGCACATTGGAGAAACACTCCGCTAAGCCCTCTGTTTCTTTAAAAAAGCGCAGCGATTAGAAGGTGATTAACCTTTAGTTAACACAATGAGTCAAACAAAAGCTTTCCTTTTAACGTAATGATCCTACTGAGATGCACACAGACACAGACACACACACACACACACACAGACTCATGTATGCACACATACGCATGCACGCACACGTACACACACACACACACACTCACAAACGTGTACGTGAACGGAAACTGACCCAACCTCCATTTGCGAAAACTCAAGTATTTCCTGAAGGCAGCAAAAGTCTTCTTATTACTGCTTATAAATTTTTTTCCCTACTACTTCACCTTGCATAACTCTTCAAGCTCAGAAGTTTTTTTTTTTAATTCTTCTTGTCAGCGTTTCTGCGTGTCCTTTGCAGTGATCTGTGAGCTCTGCTCTGCAGATCTTGACTAGCTTTCCTGCAAGTCTATCAGAGAATTTTCCAGATCTTGCCTCGACTTCATTTGTTCTACTTAACTCGCTTGACGATCTTTCTGACAGTCGAAATTGCTGGCTGGGAGAGCGCAGAGACTTTATAGCTGTTTCCTGTTTGGTTACTGTCAATTATTTTCATTTTCAAGTCCTCTGACAGAAGACCAAGCTAGATGAAACCAGCCAGAGTAACAAACACATTCTGACTGATTAGAAGATATGGAATTACTTCAAAGTAATAAAGTCAATCAACAACAAAGTAAATCAACTTTTGGGGGCTTTTCTTTTTTGTTTAGATTTACACTCAGTTTCAATCTGTTTGGAATAGGTGCGCCTCTGTTTACACTGAAGCAAACATTCAGGTCAAAGGAGCTCAAGCGTTCGCACGCTATCGTACAACTCAGTGACAGTATATCTCAGTTTTGGATGATAGATAAAGGAGATGAATGAGCTACTGAAAGCAGAGCTTTAGGGTGAATCAAGATCAAAATCATATTTCACCTTCAGCAAGGGAAAAGCCAGAACTGAACATATTTATACTGAGGTTATGAGAAAGAGAGAGAGAGAGAGAGAGAGAGAGAACAATAAGGTTAAGGAAAGGTGTGTGTGTGTGTGTGTTATAAAGCGCTGTAATCCCTGGCCCTGGTTGTGGTTGGCCCTGGCTGCTGTGGTGAAGCTACATATCCCCTCTCTCTTTTTAACAAGGAGAAGAAGAAGAAGAAGAAGAAGAAGAAGTACTTTACTGGTCACACACACACACACACACACACACACGCGTGCGCTAGAGCCAACGACACAGACACTCCTCCATCCAATCCCCACCTGTCCTCACGTCACATACACTTCTCATGGTCCATGGCAGACCCAGTCTGCTCTGGCCAATAGAAAGGTTATAAAAATAACAGTGAAATTGATTTTGGGCCAAAGATCAATTTGTGTCCATTTTTATCAGCCAAGTCAGAGTGTAAGGCAAGATCTGTGACAGCCAGCTGGCTCCAAATCACAGCAGAGCAAAGAATGATAGAGGGAGGAAGGGAGGAGAGAGAGAGAGAGAGACAGAGAGAGAGAGAGAAGGACTAAGATAGAAAAAGTAAAAAAAGAGAAGAGTAGAATGATGATGGGAGAGAGAGAGAGAGAGAGAGAGAGAGAGAGAGAGACAAAGATGGAATAGAGGTGAAAAAGAAAGAGTAAATGGATGATAAGAGAGAGAGGGAGAGGAGGAGAGAGAAAGAGAGGGAGAGAAGATGATGAAAAGTCCACCGTGTGAGCGCATTAACCGTCCCTTCTTACTTCTTAATCCTTCATCTGCTGGTATTTTTGAAATGGAATATGCAGAACAATTCATCTGAAGATTAAAACTCATTCCTTTCTCTCTCTCTCTCTCTCTCTCTCTGCTCTTTTCAATTTGCCTTGGCTCTCATCTCTTTCTGTAATCTCTCTCATTTCTCAGCCTTAAAATGACCAGGCCACGAACTACCAGTTCTACCCCCCCCCACCCCCACCCCATCAACTGTGTGTGAAAAGTCCTCAACACACAAAAAGACCCCTCATCACAGGCTTCTCTCTAAAAAAAAACACACACACACACAACCCCTGCACTTTCTTCAAATGCACTAAAATACGTTCTGTTGAATACTGGCTTTTACGTGTACAACTAACTCATTAAATACATGATTCCATTTCCAGAATCATCTCAAGGCAGTTTTTTTTTTTTTTTTTTACCAAGATTCTGTTCCGTGAACTCCGTCTTTGAAAAACTAGTTGGCTTGAACGAGTGAATGAATATTTCAACACGTTTAAGGATCATGAAGTCTTCGCTTGAAATAGAGAAAAAAAATAATAATTGAGGACATTGAGTTGATCATTTAAAGTGAGGACTCACGCTGGGGCACACAATAACTGCAGCAGGACTTGTTAAACACACACACACATCAGATATGAGATATTAAACATTGCCCTAGCAGGACACTGAATTACTAATCACAAAGAATTCAGAAATCATGCTGCATCTCATTGATTGACTTTTTCTTTTTTTTTCTTTTCGACTAAATAGTGTTTCTCCCACCTGATACCACACCTGCAGTTCTCTCAATGATCCAATGGGGTCACTGTGTCTCCTGAATCAGAGGAGTCAACAATGACTGTGCCGGCCGCGAAACAGTGCCGGTCACAAACGGAGCACAAATAAGATTTAAACAAGAACATAAAGGAAAAGTTCTTATATAATTATGTTTGAGGTGACTTTGAGGAATATTACCATCAAGTAATCTAAACTGTGTCAGCACTGCTGTAATACCTAACAAATGCCCATGGAAAACATGTGTTACTGTCATAGAGAATAAATGAGGGAATTAAGCGTGTGTGTCATCTACTGGGAGATAGCACTTTATTTGTAATAAAATGAATTTTAGAGAGAGAGAGTGAGAGAGAGAGACAGAGAGAGAGAGAGAGAGAGAGCCCTGAAGCATTTGGTGCAGTCTACTTGAGTTGCTCTTCTCTTCTCTTTTCTTCTGTGTGAGTGTGTGTGTGTGTGTGTGTGTGTGTGTGTGTGTGTGTGTGCGTGCGTGCGTGTGTGCGTGTATGTAGTATGACTTATGCTGAATTGTGTATCTCCCTTAATGTTAGCTTAAGGTTCACTGAATTGAGCCATAAGCATTTGGTACTCAATATGTCTCTGTTACGTGACTCACTGGGTATCCATTAGGATGACTGCCTCCATGCACATGTACATACGCATATAAACACACACATCCCACACACACACAGTCACACGCAAATAGCCTCATTTCCATCCCTCTCTCTCTCTTTCACTGCAATTCAGTTCACTACAAATAAAGTGCCACTTCTCATTAGATGAAAAATGTTACTGCCAGAATACACATGCGCACACACATATACACGCACGCACACACACACACACACACACACACACACACACACACACACACACATTGGTATGTGCTTATGTACATCTGAATGAGCATGCCCTTGTGTGGGGGTGACCTTTTTGAACATTCTCCCCTGTCTTTTGTTTGCCCTTCTACCAGTGTGTCCCATTGGGCAGACAGACAGACAGGTGAGGGAGGGGTCAGTGAATCTGATCAGTACAGATGTTCTCTGGGCCAAACAGCTGCTCTGCACACTTTCTCACCTGCACAGGGAGAGTGGGACACGGAGACCGACTAGGCATCCACACACACACTGTACCCAGATAATGAGGCACATTGCTGGGTCACCTTAAGCCTCTCTCTGGCCCTCATCCCAAATATAGCGGCAGATGGAGGGTAGCAATTCACACATGGAAGAGACACTACCTATTTCAACCTGTGGTGTGCATGTTTTGTTTTTTTTTCTTGACTATATTTTTCATTCAGTAAATAAGTTTAGTTTATCGAACAGTAATTATTTCTAAATAAATAAACAATTCACAAATAAATGATGATTCAAACCAAGCGGGATCCAGAAATATATGAAACAGTGGTTCTGAGGACTTCACACTCATACAGAAAACAAGTTACTGGCATCTCATTCTTGTATGACTGAGCACCATAGTACACTTGTCTCTTCTGTGACAATGGAGCCGCCGAACCGAAGTTAGCTTTAGCATTTAGCTTCCGTTCTGCCGTTAGGATTCGGTCATATGATGGCAGAGAAAGCCAAAGGCTGCTTTGAGGAGGAGGAGAGGGGGGTGGAGGAGGAGGAGGAGGAGGAAGAGGAGGAGGAGAGAGGGAGAAGGAGAAAGCGTGAACGAATGAGAGTGTTTTATCTGCATGGAAAAATGAAAGGCAGGGATCAAGAGTCTGGCATCGCTGTCATCCCCACGCACAGATAAGCCTTGACTCACAAGTAATGACTGACAGCTTGTACCAAAGACCTACTTTCATGACAGAGATAAAAAAAAAAAAGAAAGAAAAGAAAACAACAACAACAAATGATAGACTGAAGATCCAAATGGAGAGAAACTGCTCTTTTCTGATGTTGCTTGCTTCAGATTTTTTTTGTTTTTCTTTTTTTGTTGTTGTTGTTGTTGTTGTTTTTTAACCTTCAGGCACTTCACCAAGCTGTTGATATGTATGCTCTTATCAGGGTGCCACAATCACAGAAACAGTTTGAACTTTTGTTTATAATGACTGTGTGGTCTTCTGGGTCTGGAATAAACATCTAGGAATTTATTCTGTGGTAAATGTGGCCAATTTGAGTCCTCTGTTTTTTTGCTTGAGCATGGCTTAGGGATAAAGATATACAAAAAAAAATCCCCAGAGGATAAGAAAAGTGATATAAAAAAAAGAGAACACTGTCTAGAGAACAGGAAAAGCTAACAGCAAATGTTAGAGGAGGTGAAAAATCAAGGCATTGTTCGCAGGACGGTCCGCGAGCACCGTGGCCAAGTGCCGAGGGGAAGGGATGGTACTGTTGGAGTCAACACCTCTGCCAGGCTCTCTGCGGGCAATGCAAAGCCCCTGCCCTGGCGCTCAGACTTGGCCCCTGCGCTGCTCAAAGCTCCTGGCCCTCTCATGTAGCCCCTCACAGCTGGAGTTTACCCTCAGCTCAGAGCCAGTCAGTGGAGATTTGGCTACCCAACCGGACCTCGGTCTGCTCCACTACGGCCTGCCAGACGCCCTTGCCTATTCCCACAGACAGCCGTGCTTGAGATTTGCGCACATACACACACACACACAGACACACACACACACACGCACACACACAGTAGGCTCACACACTGCATGCAAACACAGCAGGCCAGAGAACTCACACAAACTGTGGGGTGACAGTAAGTTCCAGAATGCCAATCTCTCACTGAATCGAGCTCAGCTCTGTCAAAAAGGGGTTTGTTAGTCACCATCGGGGTTTTGAATAAGTAAACAACTCAACCTTTCACAAGACCATCAACATCTTCAAAGGAACACGACGCTCATTTCATTAATTTCTACAAAGGTCATTTCCAAGCAATTTCCTTGGAAGACACTGGTGAAGATAAGGGAAAATGAAGATGTACGCAGTCACAAATTCATTTTATTCATGTCTTGCCAAAACTCGGAAACCGTCTCTGAGCAGTTCTGTTCAGTTCGGTTCTGTTCTGAGCTCTCTGCATTCTATTTTATCTGGTTCCACAGTGTTCTCCCGTCAATCAGGTCAGCGGTGAAAATTCTGTCTTCTCTAAGTCTACACTGTGTCTCTGCACTGCAGACCCCATGCTGAATTGGCAAGAGCTGATGCAGAACTGAAGAGGAATAATGTTCTACAGCACCCTGAAGCATCAGCAGGAGACGAAAGGAGAGGGGAGGAATGGAGGGGGAGGCAGAGATGGAAGCAGAAAGAAAGGAAGAGAGCTGTGGGAGTGAAAAGAGAATTAAAAGAGAAGGAGACGAGGAGAGAGGGAAGAAAGAGAGTGTTGAAGGATGGAGCTGGAGAAGGGGAGAGAGACAGACAGACACAGAGAGAGTGATGTGATGTAATGGGTGGGGGGTTGGTTAGATCAATAACATCTCTCTGAATGAATGTGCAATGAGGCCTGAATTGCACTCATTCATACTGTCAGCTCACCAGCCAACCGCCACCTCCGTGGGTACAGGGCGGTCTTGGGCATGGGGCTAAGGCGGGAACGCCAGACCACAGCAGTGAGCAGCCCTAACATGCCTGAGAGCACTGGCCATAATGGAATAATGGGCTAACATCCCACTGAGCCTGAAATACTTTAACCTCCCTCCCACCTACCCCCCCCCCCCCCCCCCCCCCCCCCCATCCATCCCTTAGTCTGATCTACTCACATGGGCCAAGGCAAACGGTAGTAGAGCTCAATTGTATTAAGCCCTGAAATGAGAGCTGTGTGACCTGCCTTAAGTGCACAAAGCTGCTCTGTCTGCCTTTGAGCGAAATGGAGAGCAGATGCATCAAAGACTAAACCTCCTCCCTCCTGACCCCCCCCCCCCCCCCAACCCCACCCGCCCCAGCCTCAACCTCCGCCTCATCACAAGGAAGACGCTATCAGACACATAATGCTATTTACCTGAGCGATGCAGTTTGTGCAGCGATGGGACGCAGAAACACTGAGTCCTCCCAACGCTGAATCAATTTGGACAAAAAAAAAAAGGATTTTTATGCAACGCCACTAAAAATATCTTGTGTGTGTGTGTTTTTAAAAATATGTCATTGATATAGTTTGCTAATAACAATGTTTTATGTATGAACCTGTACGTACAGTGGCGTTGCTTTTTGAGGGGGAAAATGATTCATACCTTAAAGTCACAGATGCAAGTGACTGTGTCTCCGATTCTCAGACATTCCCCGTCGAACTTGCACGTGTTTGTATCACACAGGAAGAGATCCGTATCCTGCTCCTCAAAGCCTAAAGTCGGAGGGACGGGTTTAAAAAAAAAGAAGAAGAAGAAGAAGAAGACACATCAAAAAAGGGTTTGAATCAAAATGGGCAAAGCTCTATCTCCTACAAATAAACACCGTCAGTGTGACTGGGTTCCACAGATGAAAATTTATAGACCCTTCCCTGTCTTCCATGATACAGATAAAACTGTCCAACACCATCAGCTAAGATCTGTGGAGACTGAGAAACATGGCCCAAAACACAGAGCAACTAAAATTCAGAGAGAGAGAGAGAGAGAGAGAGAGAGAGAGAGAGAGAGAGAGAGAGAAGTCTGGGGCACAGTGATGTGATAACAGGGTACAGATCAATGTATTTCCGTCAAGTCTTTCAGACTCAATTCTGATTGAAAGGGAGATGGATGGTTGTTCTCTCTGCAGGGGGAGCAGAATTCAAAGATGATAGGATAACTCTTCTTCTTTTTTATCCATTCTTTGTTATGCTGAATCATTTTTTCTTTATGCATGGATAGAGGGAGTTGAATAGGAGTTTAGCTGGGATAAAGTATAAGATTACAGAATTATGTACCCATTCTAGAACATGGGAATCACACATGAACAACGGAGCAGCATAAACACAGAGGAAGGGGGGGAAAAAAAACAAAAACAAAACAAAGATTTTCATCGGATTTCAGTTCAAATGCAACGCCCAGGCAACCCTAAAGCCGGATCCTTGCCAGATAGCACCGGAATAAACAAATTACTACAATGAAAAGCAGAATATGTCTTCAAGACAATGCCAGAGTTTGATCTAAAGCTTTGGACTGCGGATGAAATAAATAAAAAAAAAACTCTATCTGATGTAATGAGGAAAAACCTCCCTTTAAAAGTGCTACTTTTGTACCATGGTACAAGCCATTCTTCTCTCCAGTGATTTTCAGAGAATACTAGTACATCCTGTTCAGTAAGCCCTAATGAAGCTGAAAAAAGATCACAACTTCCTTCATGATGATGGGAAAACAATTTCACTAGCTTTGCTGTAGAAACTAAGCCTTCGGTCAACTAGATTAAACAAGATCATAGGCTGAACAATTAATTCCTACCCCTACATTTTTCAAGACCTCTGAGGAATAGGATCTGAAATACACACACACACACACACACACACACACATACACAAACAGTATCAGTTCTCTAAAAGCAAGGAGGCACACCTCTTTATTCACACTCTTTTTTTCCACTCATCTCTCACGCACTCCCTATCTGTCACCCATTCGATCTCACTGATCTCTCCAACAGCTCAAGAGAATGATGCCAGACAATCAGATCGAGAAAACTGCAGTAATTAATATTTCATAAGCTCTGCCATCTACACATCAAATAACGTGACGGAACAAGCACGTCGGCCTCCTTTGATAGTCATATGCTGAGATACATTATTTGCCGTAAACATGATAGTCGTTAAGCCTAGTAATGTAATTTTTGAGACATTCTCTTTTTCCAAGGGCTGACGCTGTATATCTGTCAACTGAAACTCATTTTGTTGTCAGAAATGCAAATTGTGTGGCTTTGGAGACATTTATTTCTCCTTGCAGTAGAGAATTCGAATAATTATTATTTGCTGAGACATTTCTTTCCTTTTTGCTCTTGGCTATTGTGGAACAATACACGACAAACGGAGCAACGTTAATAATGTGAAAATATAAAACTGTCAATTGTTTCATGTGACAGAGGCTCAAAAGAACTGTATGATGTTTTAAGTAGGCATTCATATTTGTGATAACAATAATAAGATACGGTAAGTTCTGTGTTAATAACATATGACTCATGTCCTAATAAAAGGGCTTACGTCTCTATTCAGGCAAGAAAAGAGGGAAGAAGAGACAGAACAGACACAGATGGACTGACTGACTTCTCCTGCTGAGATGGAACATGCATGAAATTAAACTTTTGCCAAATCATTTGTGCTTGGCTACATGCTTAGTATCCAGCTATGAGACCGGTTCAAGAAACACGGGCAAGTGTTAATGGGTGTGACTACATTTCTGCAGTACTGTACAGTAACTACGTGTATTAACACTGTATTCGCCATTGATGAGAATGTGCGTGTGTGCGTGTGTGTGTGTGTGTGTTCGTGAACAAGCAAGCCTATATCTGTCTACATTTTTGGAGGTTGAGGCGGGTGCTGGCTATGCCTCGGAGAGCAGACCTCTCACATATGGGGGAGGCAGTAGAGCGATGCACAGAGAATTGCCTGCCTCTGAAAAGAGGTGGCGGAAAAAGGGACTGGGGTCTGGGATGACGCGTTTTCAGGGGAATACTAATAAACACAGGCCGGGCCGTATTCAGTACGAAATCCAAAATCAACTAACTGGGTTGAAAGAGAGATGAATAAAACAGACACAAAGAGCTCTTGGATTGTTAGAAAAGAAGGAAATAACACTCGAGCCAAATCCCAGCATCCCATCTCTACAAACGCCATCGAGATGTTCGCATGCTTGCATCATTCATCTGATTCAAAAAAATCATGAAATAAAGAGACAAATCATACCATAAAACATCCAGAGTTGGTGTATAACAGGACATTTTTTTTTTTTGTGAAGAAAACAAAAGTAACACCAAAGACCTCTGTTCAGCCGTAGTCACTGAACAGTTTGACAATTTTTCAACAATTTTACGGATTTTACGGTGTCTCTGACAAATGTTGCATTTGTCTTGCGTTGCCTTGCTTCGAACCACAACCTGGAGCCTAAATTCAAAGCCTTCCCACTCTACCCGCCAGCCTGGATCATGAAAGACCTTTTCGGAGTGCTGTGTTCTGTTGATGCTGGTCGTGCTGGTAACAAATGACTATGAATGAATGTGGGGCTGAGTGGAGACAGTGGGGTGGCAAGGCGTCCTCCATAATAACAGATGGCCCCAGCAAGAATAGCCTCGCCATTACTGGAGTATTTATATACTGGCCATTAATCTCAGAAGAAGTGCTTTTGCCTCCATTGACAAAAATAGACAGCGGTGGAATAGAAACCATGTTAATTGAAGGACGCGGCTCCGTGACCGAGTTTTGATTTTTTTTTCTCTCTCTCTTTCTCTCTCTTTCTCACTTCATCTGTGGCACCAGCTGTGGAGAGTTTGTCTGAGCGAACTTGGGGCGAGGTTAATCAGGACTAGAGCCTCACACCTTCTGTTAAGCCCGTGGAACTGGAAGCAGATCTCCACAAACTGGTGTGAATCAGCATCCATTCAGTATCATTGACTCCGCAATGTCATTTCGCTGAGTGGGTATTAGAAGGATTTTAGAAGAGGCTGTTTTGTTTTGGTTTTTTTTGGGTCTGCCACTTTGCCTTTAACTCTTTCTTACTATACTTACTATATTAAAGTTCTGCCGCTGACATTATGTAATAAATCATAAAAGAACGTTTCTGAGACATCTTAAAGTGAGAAAATGGTTGTTTTCGTAGGTTTTCCCACCAAAACACAGCAAAAAACCCCCCAAAAAAACGAAGAACGGAGGTGAGCGGCTGAGACAACAGATCCAAGAAAATATTTATTTATCTACACCCTACCTCCTGCAGCCCCAAGTTTTTAGTTTGCAGATTCTCTCACGGTGGTGGCTTTGACAATTCTAATTTTAGTGAAAGAGTCGTGGTAATGATTTTACATCATGTCTATAGAGAAACTGTTATTATCCTACAACACAGCTGTGATGTGGTGTCCTCATGATCCCACACCTCTTCGGGCAAAAACACTAACACAGAGGCTTATGTTTCACAAACGAAAATGAGCTCTTCTGAGGTCAGTGCCACACACAATCCAGAATGAAAAGAGAAGTTAACGGTCGTGAGTGAAACACAAATGAACCTGAAATCGAAAATGAGAGGACATTAAAAAAGTCAAATAAAGAACGCCCACAAAAGGTGTAAATACATTGTAACCCCCTTCAGGCTAAAAAAAATCAAAATAAAGTCATCTTTGAGGCATCAACAGCCTGCAAAATAACTTTTTTTTACTTTCAAATCCTTTGTGGCGGACAGACTTTGTGAAATTTTTTTGCTCCATAAATAATCCTTCACAACTCGACCTTCATATCCACAACAAACCAATGGCTACAGGGTGGAGAATAACCCTGTTTCACATAGAAGCACAGCAAAGCAACCCCCCTCCACCCCAAACTTAAGCATAAGAATGTTAAAATTTGGTTGATATCAATCAAAAAATATTTGATAAGATTTGATCGATATTGATCAAAAAGACCCAGGGAAATCTTGGTGGTGCCCTGTAGCTACAGAGATGGGAAACAGACTCAAACTTTAAGTAGGTGGACAGAGATAACAAGCAGTAATGAAGGGCCTCTGCAGTCCTTGGATGGAGAGGTTAGAGAGGTCCTGAAGCAAACGCAGTATATTGCCAAAGGCAGCGGAGAAACAGTCAAAACAACGGAAAACATAGAATTAAACAAGTCTCTCTTTCTCTCTCTCTCTCTCTCTCTCACTTTCTCCATCTATTTATCGCTCTCTCGCGCGCTTTAATTTTATCTTTTATTTATTTTTTCTCTTTAATGTGTATCTGTACATCTTTGTCTCTCTCTCTCTCTCTCTCTTCCTGTCTCTCTCTCTCACTGTCCTGTCTCTCTCTCCTGTCTCTCTCTTTGTCCCTTTGAGAAACACAGGGACGGGTTCCATTCACTTTGCATGCCCTACCTGCATGTTCAGATTTTGTTTAACAAAGGAAATAATAATGTATTGAATAAATAAGAGAAACATCTGCCGTTATACATTTTTAAAGAGCAGATTCTCCCTTGACACCAAGCTTTATGGGTCTGGGCTCTGGAAGACCGAATCACTTTACAGACTGTTGCACATCCTGTTGAATTTGTGTCAGTTAACCTGATACTGGAGTACTCGGGACGGTTAAGATAAGAGCAAAGTAAACATTCTCGAGGTTTTTTTTTTTTTTTTCCTTAAATGCATACGGGTAGCGCTTCCTACATGCAACACTCTTCATCAACGTATCAGATACGGAATGTTATCTAAGACAAATCATGCAGCAGGAGATCAGAGACGGCCTCAACACTTTCCCCTGCCCCTACCGCTGGTCCGTACCTTGTGCTCCTTCCAGAACTTTCTTCAACGAAAACTAAATAATTGCATTAAAAACATAGGAAAAACAAGCAGGGAGAGTTGGAAAACCCCAAGAAAACTCAAAATAGGGCAGAGCAGCTACTTCATTAGGCCATGTTCAGACAAGTCCTCCCTGTAGACATTGCCCAAACACACACGGGTGTGAAAATGGGTCCTTGCATACTATCTCTGGAATATGAAACCAAGCGTCTTAGGCTGCAATGAAGGATTAATCTAATCCCTGCGGTCTCGCTGTCTACTGGGGAGGAATTTGTGGATGAAAACCCAGACGATCGTGCCAGCTTACGGGGTTGTGATGCTGGGAGGATCCTAATTCTATACTGTATGTTGATTATCAAGAATCCTAAAAGCAGAGGCACTAATTCATTTGTTAAAGTCTGATCTTGAGAGGGTGTGTTCAGTGTGCACATGTGTGTTTTGGCAGGGGGGAGCAAAAGAGGTAGAGAGAGAGGGAGAGAGAGAGAGAGAGAGAGAGAGAGAGAGGGAGAGAGAGAGAGAGAGAAAGAGAGAGAGAGAGAGAGAGAGAGAGAGAGAGAGAGAGAGAGAGAGAGATCGATTGTTTTGTTTTGTTTAGTTAGTTTGCCCTGCAGCTCACATAGCACTATAGAATGCATAGCGTTATGCAGTACACTTTACAACATAATCCTGAATTACTTAAAAAAAAATGTACCCAGCTTTTGTGACACAGGGATGATACAGGGAAAAGAGTCTTAAGGAGAAGAGACTGAATACAAAGCCACACTGAAGCACTTAATGAAGTGCTAAAACCGTTGGTTCAACACCTCTTAAAAGGCATTGTCCCCTAAAATCTCCCGCTGGAATAAAACTTTTGCACATAATTAAGCGAACTGAAATTGCCATCAGATCTGAATTCCTGAGTCTGGCAATTAGCACAGTGTGCAAGTTTCTAAAGGTGGGAGGATGCAGTAAGATAGCTGAAGCGAGACTAAATAACTGAGGAACACTGATTTATCGGTGAGCCTCTAAGTGGAGGGGAGAGGTCTCCACCCGGCTGTTCCACCGTCCATAAATTCAACCCAGCGACTGATAATGTCTCTCCATGTCAGACGCCTGTGTGATCTTTACAATCAATCAAAATAATAAACATGCAGGTGACTAAAGGATGGGTGTAACTTAATCGGGTCAGCTGAATAAAACTGCAGAGTTAATGTAAATTAAGCCAGAAACACAACCTGTCTCTTTACACAGGTTCATATTGTTCATAGTTCTAATGAGCAGTATAAAGTGTTGGCATCCCTGTTATTACCTGCCTACCAAGACCAATGATTTTAGTGGTTACAGTGTAAGGTTTGATCGATATTGCAACTAGGCACAAGATTCAATGTATTCCTTCAAGTGTCGGGACCGTTACTAGCGGGGAGCGGAACAATACAACCCAATGTTAACCTTATGAAACCTCTAAGCCCAAATAAGTAACAAACGGAGCAAATTTAAAGATAAGAAATGCGTGAAAATACATTAATTATAGGCTACCTATAAAAGAAACATGACCGTGAAAACAAAACAAAAAAACCCCAACAAATACAACCAACATCCCTCTTTGTGCCAGAGGCATGAAAGCAGTTTCCCTGCACATGTAGTGTGTGGGTAAACCGGCCGGAAAACAGCCGGAGGTTTCTCTTACCGGAACAGTTCCATCCTGTGGGTGTTTGACAGTCGCTCAACGAGGAGGGAAACGCGCAAAGTTGCTTGACCGGTATAATGGTAAGGAAGGATAGCGCTGCGATTAAAACTCCGTTCGCCCAAGTTCTGTTCCACGGCAGCGGGTGTCCTCGTATCAGTCGCGCCGCCCCTGAGTGAGCCATTTCAGTTTAGCGGCTTTCCCCGGACACACGCGCAACGCTGGCAGAGATCGCAGGCATGAACCAGAAGCCCCGAGCCTCTAACGAGCGCTGCTGTCGGTAAAGGTCTCAGCTGCAAAGAGATGAACATCTTCCAACCAAGACTGCGCACCCCATTTATTTGCTGCAGCGTACTGGTCTGTGGGATCGCCCTTGAGACCGACAGGGTCCTGCTGTCTCGACAATGGAAACAGTATGCTCGGAATAAAACCCACCAGGTAATGTAAGAAAAAACAAAGAAACAGAACTCGAAACAGAAATCAAAACTGTTTACAAACCAACTGTATATCCAAGCAAAAAAGCCTACAACTGTTGTGCCCGAGTCCACTGGTTGAACATGTTGTCACTCCGTTTTGACAAGTAAGGAATGCAGAATGTGCTCTGTGCGGCTTCTTTTTCGTGTGTGCCTGTTTGTGTATGTGTATGCGCGCGCGTGTATGTGTATGTGTGTGTGTCTACGTCCTATCTATCTGCCAGGACTCGCTCAGCGGGTTCTCAGTTCTGATCATGTGGATGCGCTGCGCGCGAAGAAAGGTGGAGAGGTGGGCGCACAGCTCTCATTGAGCGCCTATTGGCTAAGGTGGATGTTGAGCCGACGCTTTTGCTGTGGGGAATTGATATACCCACGCTTTCAGCACCTTAAATGGTGGATAGATACGAACTAAAAGAGTTGTCCACAACTGTAGGCTACCGTTAGATAGCGCAGAGGGTTATGCCACAGAACTTAATCGATTTTTTTTCCCAAAGTTGAACCGGTTAATCCATTTAATGACGCATAAAATGAAACCACATCTGACAGTCTGTTTGGAGTGAAACTTCTTTGTTCACAATACATGTTTTTTTTTTCGAGGAACCAAAGAGGAAAAAAAACTTTAGTCACATTCACAAAATAATGAATCCTTTCAAAAGTTGTATAGTTACAGTGCACACATACAGTCTGCATTTCTTTGGGCGATGCGATGGACCGTCCGCCGAGAACAGAAATCTGATTGTTATCCCTGCTTCTCATCAGTGGTAGCCAACACTGAGTGTCAAAATTCAATTAATCTTTACAGAACTCGTGAATCTCGTGTGTACTCCTTTTTACCGCTTTAGAGGCTCTGCTCTCTGACTCAACAAAGAGTGCAGTGAGCCGGCTCGCCATCCTTGCCTGCCTAGATGATTTGTAGTCCGTTTCACAACTAGGGCGGTTGGGGACAGTGACACGAAGTTCATCTTTTACCGCCGGAATAAAACACAGTCTGTCATTCCGTCGCGGAAAATATTCAGATTGAAGCCCCCCGAAACACTGTTACAGTACGCTTCCTTACCGCAGTCATGATCTATCGTCCAATTTATTAAACCGTCTCATTGAAATAGTGCTTTATTCATGGCTGTAACGGAACATTTAATCGATTTCTTTAGTTCATTTACAGCTATTTGTAAAAAAAAAAATCTTTTAAGCACACCATCATTCTAACTATTTGTTTAGTAAGCTAAATCAATAAATTAACAGGGCGTTTTGTTTATTCATTTAGGCTTGGGAAAAAAATCAGGGATTCGGTTATTGCACGGTATGTGTCAAGATTTACAGCGCGTAATACAAGGTGCAGTCCTTTGATCTCTGCTTGTTCTGTAAGTGGGTGGCGTACTGTCATGGAGTGCCGAGTTTGGGACCTCAAAAAACTGAGGTACTGCTGCGCTTTAATAATACTTACCTCCAACCACGCAGCACTGCAGGGGATCAAACAGAAACCCTACTTGATGGTGACTGGATTTAGAGGCGTTTGGCAAGGATCATAGCAAGTACTGAAACCTGTGCTGGCTGCAGTAACATCCACGTGTGTGTGTGTTTGCACATAGGTCTAATTTTTTTTTCTCATATTTTTTTGTGTCTCCTGAGTGTGTGCCTACCTGCCTCTGTTCTCGAGAGGGTATTGGGACGTTGATGGTAGTGTGTATTCAAGCTTGATGCTGGCAGCTCCTGCCTGAGGAGGATCATTTTCGAGCACCAATTCCCACACAATCCAATTAGTAGACTGCTGGAGAGAAGTCCCATGGCTGTCTTTGTCAGAGTGCTAATTTGAATGCCAGAGAGAAAATATACTCTTACAGGAACCTCTCCCTGACTAATGCCATTAGATAGCCCTATCCTCCGTTTGGCCTGAGAAGCCTTTGTTTTCAACTCTCGACTAACCAGTGTGACCTTTCGTCTTCATCTCTGCCAACCCCCACAGTGACTTTGTAGTCTTAGTTATGAAATTTGGTTAATCTTTACACGGTGGATGAATATTTCAATGGGAAAAAGTATCCAATGCTAGCAGCTTTGTTTTTTTCTTTAAAAAAAAATTGTTATTTCTCTTGACAAAAAAGGGAATAAAACCTCTCCATTTTCGTATGTAACCGCTGACTTCTTTGTTACTGTCGAACGTAAATTTGCGATGAAGCCTGGCTTTGAGTTTTAAATCTTTTAAGCCACCACGCTTTTCTGCAGTTATTTCGTGTAGCTCTGAAGGCCTAACTGCAGTCTTGTAAATTACAGTTTTTGAAATTGGGTCAATGTTTCATAAACTATAAACATATAAACAAAGAACACGTTTAGTATTTGTAGCAATAGTGGAAAATTTGAGTCTGTCACAGCCTTTGCAAGCTCTGGGGTGCAATGCCATGTGCTTTGGTTTTTTATTTGTTTGTTTTTTTAATCTAAAATCACATTACTAAATTGCAAGGCTTCAAGACACCTAGTGGCAGCAATTATATTGCATTTTACCACAGTGACAGAATTTCCGTTAGCATTGAAATGGCAATGTAATTGTAAAGACCCCATCTCTATTTGACAGCAACTATAGAGAATGGAACCACGCAACCTGATCTGATGCCCATTCAAAGGACTATTTGACCTTATTGTTATGGTGGAGAGAGGGGGCTGATGTTGCTATCACAGCTCACCTGTCAGGCTGGATGGCTGGATAGGCTGTGGTAGAGTTTAATATAGCTCTCTGGCCCTTCACTCGATCTTCCCACCTGCCCGTCAGGGCCCTTGGGGTCACTCTCACACAGACACAGTACCGCAGAGGAAATATGAGCGATTAGAATGCGCTGACAGATTCAGGCAAGGACAAAACGGACAGAGAAAGAGAGAACGAGAGAGAGAGAGAGAGAGAGAGAGCGAGAGAGAGACAGGCAGACAGACAGACAGACAGACAAAAACTGTCGCCATCCCACTTCAGACACACACAGCAACAGCTTAAGGGAGTGAAAGGGCACGAGAGAGAGAGAGAGAGAGAGAGAGAGGATTTTTTGAGAGAGAGAGAATTTTTCTTCAAACTTTATTGTGATAAGAAGCGTCACTTTAGGGAAGGTTTGAGAAAGTGATGCAGTCAAACCCTTGTGTGTCACAGTAGTTTGAATATTATTGACAACAACTGTTCTGAAAAGTCTTTAGGGATCATGTCAAATGGCTGTCTTACAGCAACAGAGCTCCCTAAAACGTCAATGTACCATCCATGAAGAAATAATGATCCCCTCAGTACTCTCAGTGACACAGCAGCCTTTTGCTCTAGTCTTCTAGTGTCATGTACTATTATTTTGCCTGCTCCAGACTGAAGCTTACACATCTCCATTACTATATTGCCTTGGTCTGGATGCAATGAAAGGAAAGCTTTTGAAGGCTGGATGTCACAAGCACTTGTCAAAGATAAACTACAGGTCTGTGCAGGGAAAAATGCTTCAACAACTGTACAATGAGTTCAGCAAAAAGGAGCAGGTATGCAAGAGAGGATACAAACATCCGACAATGCTCACTCAGAGTAACTGCATATGTGTGCCTGTGTGAAGATCATGGCTAACACTGATGTGTTCATGAATAAAATAAAAACAATACACAAGAAAGAAAGAAAGAAAGAAAAAGAAAGGAATATGAAATACTGTTGATATACTTAGAGACTGCTTGGCTGAATACACATTCAAACAAATCAATTCAAGAGATTAAAGCCAAACCTGACGCAGAGAAGAGGGAGAAAAAAAATAATACTACTGTCTTCACTGTCAACACAGTCATTCTCATGAGCTAATAAACCAAGGATTCATGAGTCTTAGAAAAGTACACAGGCAGGAAGACAAAGAAAGCAAAAGAGAGGGAAGCAGGACGGAGGCAAAAAGGAGACTGAAAATGTGAGCATGTGGGTGTGCAAAGGAGTAAGGAACATGTGTGTGTGTGTGTGTGTGTGTGTGTGTGTGTGCCTGCATGTCTGTGTGTGTGTGTGTGTGTGTGTGTGTGTGCCTGTGTGTGTGCCTGTGTGTGTGTGTGTGTGTGTGTGCCTGCATGTCTGTGTGTGTGTGTGTGTGTGTGTGTGTTTCAGAGAGAGAGAGAAAGTAAATTAAATGTTCCTCTTGACTTTGTGTCTCTGTCTCACAGCTCTCAAACTGGACCCCTAAGACGTCTTTTACATGCAGACGCACCAGTGGAACGCTTGTCTACTAAGGCCTTTACCTGGGGCTTCATTTAAACCACTCAGATCCACTTCAGCAAACACCCGATAAGACTCCAAAAACACGGGTCTTTTCAAAGTATAGCATTCACACTCAGCAACAGAATTGACTGTGCAGCACTGATGACTCTACACCCTGTAACTAGTGCTGTAATTAGTCTGAAAATATCAGTTGAGATATCGTTTACACCGCGCAGGTGGAGTGCTGCTCTGGCCAGCAGCAGGTTTTAAATGGCTATCGATTGAAGGAGTAACAGCATCTCTGGCACCCAGCCTACTTACAGCACCAGCGGCTGGCTAGCCCACGGCCAACTTCATTACCAGAGCTGAAATCGGTGCATAGATGTATCCAATCATTTCACCAGGGGGAGAGGAGGGGAGGTGAGAGGGTAGAGGAGGGAAAAAGGGGGACAAATGATGGAGAAATGGATCAAAAGATGGATACAGACTATATAGGAGTGGGGAAACGTCGGAGCTCAGGGCACTTTAATGCCATTTCAATCACCGTGGCCATTGTAGAGTAAGTCACCAAGGCTTGATCCAGCGTGTGTGAAATACAGTGTTGTTTGTGCGGTGCTTCTGGTCAACATCACCACTTGCCCTCGAAGAAATGTTTGATGTGTGCGCTCTCTCTCTCTGTCTCTCTCTCTTTCCCTTCAACTTATTTTCAGTCCAGAGTGCAGTGATAAAAACACAATATAGTCATTAGCGCATAAATTTTGATCTAATTTCTGGGTGAAATTAGTTATAAATGAAGGAATAAATTTTGTTAGCACAAATTTATTCCTTCATTTATTTATATGTATTACTTCATTTGTGATTTTATTTGAGAAGACTGAATTAAAAAGCATCTATTTCTTTCCCTGCTTTTTCTGTCAGCTGATACTCTTAGCAGAGCAAAATTGGTGGTATAAGGTAGAGAACCAGGAATTCTAACGATGATATATCTTTATACACGCAAAGTATTTACATTATAGCCCGCACCTTTTGTCTAAAGTTGTTGAATTTTTCTCACTCCCCCTACTCCTCCTTACGTAGGAGATTACTATTGTGTTCGGTACCCAGTGTTTCTGTAGTGTGGAGTGACACTTAATTAATAGAAAACACCAGAGAATCAAAGTCTCAAAAGAGTGACATCACTCAAAAGGGAAAGCCCCATTATTCTCTGGTGACAGCAATGATAAACAAGAACATGCAGCAATTACAACAATGATAAAGAGGCACTTAAAAGCCGTCCAACTCAGTCTCTCAATACTGGGCACCAAATGTTTGTAACCTGGAATCAAGTTTAAGGAAAAAAAAAAAGTCAAAAGTGTCAAAAAAAAAAAAAAAAAAACCCATATCGCAGCCTTCTGGAACCTTCTGACAAGTTGAAAACCAGTTTCAGCAATTACGCTCTGCAGAGCCAGAGAAATCTGACAATCTCAAAAGTAGTTGCACGGAACCCTACCCATCCATCCCTCTGTTGCTATGGATTCCAGATTCTGACTTGGCGACAGAGCTGCTTGGATCGTTTAATAAAGATCTTGGAGAGTTGCCTCAGCAGCAGCCTAGCTCTGTCGTAACTGACAACTCTGATAAAACTCTAGGCCAGAGATGAAGACTTCCATTCGCTCTTATTGGAGGGCTCCCTCTAGAGAAAAGTAGTTTCAAATGTTTTGACATTTGATGGTTTTGACATTTCAAAGTATTTATTGGCAGTGCTTGTAATGTAAAATGAAATTGTAGACAAAGGTAAATGTTCTTCAGTCAAACTTGGATTTTTTTTTCCCCCCAAGTGCATTTTGATGTTAATAAAAACATCTTCCCTTTGCCTGTATGAGTGTGTGCACGCACGTGTGTGTGTGTGTGTGTGCGTGTGCATGCATGTTTGTGTGTGTGTGTGTGTGTGTGTGTGTGTTTGGTACTTACGCAACTCATAGGAACCGTATGTTCCAATGAGATAATGAGCATCTAAAAAGAAGCCTGCTTTGTGGGGACATTGCATATCCTCACAGATTCCATGATTAAAACTAAATAAACAAGTGATACGCTGCTTATTAAAAATTAAAAAAAAATGCCAAACACTCTCTTCATTGTACCTTTGATTTATTGTATGATTTATAGAAGTACTATGATAATCACATTACTGTGATTTAACATATGATTCTTCATGTAAAGTACTGTAAAAAATCAGTGCATGGCCCTATTAATACAGTAGAACCAGCTTCTCTCCCTCTGTGTGTGTGTGTGTGTGTGTGTGTGTGTTTGCATGTATGCACAGAGGAATTGACTTATATCAGCAGAGGACTGACGAGGTGAAGAAGAAATGTACTGTGTCACTGTATAGGTGTCACGCTGGTGGAGTGGTGCAGGGCCCAAGCGCAAGACACAGATTGTAGTGACAAAAAAAGAGGACTTTACTTACAAAACTGAAGATAAAAATACAGGTGCAATACAGGAACAAAAACCGATAACAAAAAGGTGCAGCCCGACAGTGTGCAAACAAACACAAACAACGATAGACCAAGGACAGGTGAAACACAAGGGCTTAAAAACAAGAGGAAAACTAAACAGGGCAAACATGATTGGATAAACTTAACAAGGGGGGAACGAGGTTAATAAATGCAACAAACAGAATCAGGTGAGGGGTGGAAACACACAAGGAACAGGTGCACAAGACATTTCAAACTAAAAGTCCAAAGATAAGGTGCAGGCCGTGACAATAGGGTTGTTATGGTCCACAAGCACCTCACATCCCCTCTTGTGACCGTGGTAACACATTTTGAGTTTTATTGGTTCATTAATGGCCCATGTTGATGCACTGCTTTCCATCACTACATTCCCGATATATCATGACTTTCTCTATCTGAGTACTTGAGGCTTTCCGAAAAGTTTTTCAATCTGTTTCTGAAATGCCGAAAATCCTCATCTGTAAAATGGGTACGGAATTTATAGAACTGTTCAAAATCCCAGTTTGTCTGGGTTAGCTGACAGAACTCCGTGGAACACAGTACTTAAGGATCCCTTGAGTAGTCGAGACGACCTGTTTATCACGGGCATTTGAAACCGTGGCCAGAGCCTGAATGATCTGCCTGTCTTATGTTTGCTCTGCATTTTCTGACCGTCTTAACAAAACATAGAGTGAGATAAAACGGGGACTTTCCTCATGCTAATCAGAGGATTATTCTGCTAGACATCTCTCTCTCCTGAGATAGATATGTCTTTTATTTATTTATTTTTTTAATGGGTCTTGGAGAAAAACTACAAAGATAAGTTCTTTTAAAATGAAGAGAAAATGAGCATTGAGAAAGACGTAGAACAAGAAATATGTTTTAAAGGTCTTTATGATCTTGAAATGTATGTGTGTGTATATGTGTGTGTGTGTGCGTTTCAGAGAGAGAGAGTAAGTAAAATAAATGTTCCTCTTGACTTTGTGTCTCTACCTCACAAGATCCAAATTACGTTTTGACAGCTTTCAGTGGGTTTATTATCTTTAGACATTTTGGTTGTGGGGTGCTGAGGTACATTTGCTTCATTAATACACACTAATGGTGGGGTCACATCCAATGGAACTAAGTCACATAACTGCAGTGGGTGGTGGTAAGCTGTGGAATCACTACTTCATTATTGCTTCTTATCTGCTGCTTCTTCATGCTGTAGGAAAGTCTGAAGGAGATCCCTTAAAGAAAGACAAATAAAACATAAAAAAGCATTAATAACAAAACAAACACTTCTGACCACGACTGCATGACTAGGAAGTCTATGACCTCATTTGAGGCACACTAAAAGGATTGAGGCATTTTAATCTGCTATTCTTATCACCCAATAAAAACGCTATTTTCCTAAAGAACAAGATATCCATTGATATCTTTCATGAATAAAACAGGGGGACAAAGACTAAGGGCAAGAGGAAAAAATACAGGGTGTAAAAACAAACAGAGAAAAGAAAGACAGAGACATTCAGAGCCTGTCTTGAGTAACTTTAATCCCATGACCATCTCCACCCTGAATTTGCTCTTCTTTAAGTGTGTGCATGTGTGCGTGTGTGTATGTGTGTGTATGCTCTTTCTGTTTTGTCTCTAAAGGTTTGAAGTAGTAACAGTGGAACTACTATTTTTGCATCCTCATACAGCAGTGACATACTCTTGTTTTCAGAGTCATGTGACCTTCTCTGAAGAGAAGGTGCTTAATGGGAAATGTCTGTGGGCCACAGTGTAACTCTTCCGTTCCAGACAGTAAAAACACAGTGAGTCCTCTTTATTCCCAGTGAATAAGGATAAAAATCCATTATCTACTGCTTTATTTTCAGAGCTAACTCTTTCAGAGCTGAAGGATGGCTCGGGAAAACTGAGGTGACTGAGGCCTTGGTGTGCCATTATACTAACTTCTATAAAATGGTATTGACGAGTCAGTGAGGGAAGTTATAGGATCGTAATAGATAGGGTAACCAAGGGATTACAATAGTAGTAAATTAATAACAACTTTAAAAATCAGTGAAGGATAAAATGTGTAAGTTATAGACATAAAGAATTCTGCCAAAAAGAATTCCAACACCAGTGAAATAAAGGACATAGAAAATCATTAAAAAAAAAGTTACATATTTACCACAACCATGAAATGTTATGAATACTTCCGCTCATCTATAACATATTTTTGTCAAATTAGTATTACATCATTTAAATTTCAGAATAATTCAGTCGTTATCAGATTTAATGTCGAGATGTATCTGCTCCGCGGAGGACATGAAACGTGGCGATCTTTTTGTTCAGAAAAATGAGTCATGATTCATGGATAAATGTGGCACTTATAATTTCAAGGTTAAGGCTTGCAGTTAATGTGCCAAACCTCTTCAGTTTTTTTTTTTTTTTTTTCCCCACATACGCTCACATTTAACCGCGTATTAAAAATGTTTCAACACAGTCCTAATTTCCCTGAATGGCTTTACTCAGCGTGACTCAATGTAAACAGACAACAGTGAATCACCGAGCCTGCGGAGCTCACCTTCACTCACTTTCGCAATTAAACACTTCAGTAAGTAGATTAACAGGTCTCTCCATAGAAACTCTATTACAGCTCACTCAATTGAATTCATAATTTCATTAGCTTTCCTCTTTTAATAGTAGAACCACTTCAATGAGGTCTGAGCCTATGGGATCAAATGGGAAAAGATGTGGATTGAGTTGGACAATCATTTTAGTTTTATTTCCACAGATTGTCATAAAAGCAAAACCTGAATATTCACTGCTAAAAAAAAAACAGGCTAGGCCTACATGATATCAAAGTAGCTTATAGGCTCCTCTGCTGCCGACTTGAAATCAAACGTGTCCAATGAGTCTTTGCGACTTGCAATGTGCATAAGGTGCATCACTCTCTCCTCGTCCAGGCTGTTTCGCTGTCAAAACACAGATGTCCTGTTTAGGGATAGCCTTCGTTATAGCTACGTCTTGTATGAGCATTATTACTAGACATTTTGACCGGCCATTTTTTAATTTATCGTTTTTTTTTTTTTATTTTACCAGGCAAAAACCGGCAATTACCGGCTAACAGAAACCCTGATATACATACATACATACATACACACACACACACACACACACACACATATATACAACCACATACAAACACACATACAGTATGTGTGTGTGTGTGTGTATATATATATATATATATATATATATATATATATATATATATGTGTGTGTGTGTGTGTACACACACACACACACACAATCGCACACACATATATATATACACACACACACACTACACTGTTGAGCCAAAACATTGCTGCTGGTCTTCCATTTGCCACCAAAACAGTGCTGACCTTTTGAGGTAATGGCCTCTACAAGACCCTGAAGGTGTTCTGTGGTATATGGCACCAAAAAAATTAGCAGCAGATCCTCCAAATCCTGTAAGTTGGTCCAGCGCATCCCACAGATGCTCAATTGGATTGAGATTTGGAGAATTTGGAGGCCAAAGCAACACCATGAATCATGTTCCTCAAACCATTTGCGAACAATGTGTGTAGTGTGGCAGGGCGCATGGTCCTGCTGAAAGAAGCCACTGCCATCGGGGAATACCATTGCCATGAACAGGACTTGAAGGATCTGCTGCTACTGTTTTGGTGCCAGATACCACAGAATACCTTCAGGGGTCTTGTAGAGTCCATGCCTCAGCAGGTCAGCGTTGCTTTGGCAGTATACGAAAGACCAACAGTATAGTAGACGGGTGGTCATAATGTTTCAATGTGTATAGATATATATATAAATTTAAATTTAAATCTGTTGGGATGGAACACCTGTAATTAATGATAAATTAAAGATGGGTTAAGCATTAAAGATGTGAGGTGTCTGTGTTACTGTGAAACTCTAATCTTTTTTCATTTGCGTCGTTGAAAACTGAAAATGAGCAGTTGTTTTGACGAATTTAAAAAGCATTTCACAACTATCTACATTTGTGAACAGTAATTACGCTGTAGATTTCAGCACAGCACTGTAAAACTTCTTGCTTTGACGCAAACTAATACACCTCCCCTGTCGCACTCAATCAGAACAAGAGCCGGCCCATTAGCGCTAAATCAGAACCGCCAACCTGATGCTATCAAGCACAGAAAAGATCGCCATTAGAGGTACGAGCCATTGACTAGCTTCCGAAAGTGATGCTTAGCCCAGGGTGAATTGTATGGTTCCTGTCTTTTGTTGTTGATGCTAATGGACCCAATTGTGTTTGGTGGTGATTGCCAGGGTGATATCTTGTGCTCAATACATCTTTATTTAGACCAGCGCAAGAGCACACAGGCTTTGGGCTCAAGTGCCACGAAGTGCATTAGCACGCATTAGCGACCATGCTAATCAGCACTCAAGGGAGGAAATTGGAACCCAGCGAAAGGAAGGGGGGGGGGGGGGGGGGGGGTGGGGGGGAATGGATGAAGAAAACACACTCACTCTGATCCTTCTCATAAAAGCACCTTTATTCCATGCTTAATAGTACACGTCTAAGTTAGACAGTTTCTACCATTAAAATGAAGTTTAATTGACTCATGACCAAAAAATTTGCAATTTTCAGATCAAAGCAAAAACATGTACATCACATTGTCAATGCACATATATTTTCTCTTCTCCCTGTGAAGATTAACCAGGAGCCATGACAATATAAACGCTGATGATTTAAGCTGGGGAGAACAGGTTACCATGCTGTCTGGCACCTATTCACCATCAAACGTGTCACAGTTTGCTATTATGTAACCTTGCGATACAGGTTATATTTTTGTACAGATTTCCAAATGGAGCTGACTAGCACAGAGTCCACCCCGCAGAAGGAAAGGCATTGTAAAATTTTTCAGAGAGGGCTATCCAAATTCTCACTCATTCTGAAAGAAAGAAAAGAAAACTGAAAGAAAACTGACTGTGTTTAAAGGGCTTGTCTATGGAAGATTGTACAGAAGGGTTCTGTCTTTCTAGATAACCTCTTAACAAGACACTGCTCCTATGAACCCTGTTGTCAGCTTCATTGGCTTTTTTAGCCCTGAAGACGGGGTCTGTTCCTGGCCAGATGTTGGGGCATAATGTGATTTAGACGTTTACCCCCGCGAGAGGATGACTGTGAAAGGAAAGAGAGAGCCCTGGCTTGTTTCCTAACTGCCGTGAAATGACATGGTTATTTACGAGTCGCCCAGCTGTGCCGTCACATGGATATCATTTTCATTTTCTTCATCCTAAAAATATACGCTTGGAAACTATGGTGGACTTGTGATTGTTAAAAGAAAGACATTCCTGTTTCATTCATATCATATCACACTCATATTTGTTTGTAGAGCAGATGTTTTCCCTTTGAATGAAAGTTCCATGATAGATATCAGTATAAAACAAAAATGCAATATCTGTCTTATTTTTGTGATCGTCATACACTTTATACATTTACTACTATTCTTCCGAAAGAATTTTTTTCAAAACATTTTTTTTTGTACCTATACATTGCAGTGTCTATAAAATTATTACACATCTCAAATGACCAACGACAAGTAACTGTGCAAGAAAGAGTTTGAGCTGTCTCATTCATTCATTCATTCATTCATTCATTCATTTTCCAAGCAGCCTATCCTAACAAGGGCCACGGGGTGCCAGAGCCTATCCCAGCCCTCATTGGGCAAAAGGCAGGGAAACACCCTGGACAGGTCGCCAGTCCATCGCAATGAGTTGTCTCAGATGATTAAAAGACAGATTGAAGAGTGCACATAGGAACTCTACACAACATATGTCTATCAGGCTTGCATTGTGCTCACACACACAGACACACACACACACACACACAGACTCTTTGGCTGTCATCAGGCTGCCAAGGTTTGTTCATAGCCAACAAGTCCATTTTCCCCAAATCAATACACAGTTCAGATTCATCATGCATTTGGATGCTTTCTCCATTGAAATTGATGTTGGATCAAAATCAACAGAATTTCGTCTTCTTCTTTTTTTCTTTTTAAAAAGCCCTTTCTCCACATACTGTACGCATTATTTTACACATTGTTTTATTGGATAAAATAGAAGCTGTGTCCTCCAAAACACAGATCATTTAATAATGCCACAATCAGTTCGTTCCCAAGAGAGTGTTGTGACTCACACCGCTCCAAAGCTTACACACTTAAAACAGAATTCTGTAGAGAGTATAATATTTCTAGAATCAGCACACATCCACTGAGACATCAGCCACACAGGGTTTTTTTTTTTTTTTTTTATGTGTGTCGTTTGGATAATGTGTATTTTCCACTGCGAGCACTGTAACTCCTCTCCAATAAGGCCCACTGAACAGACATAAACAGCATGTCTACTGTGAGCACTGTCTGCTCCTCTCTTTACAGGGTGAGAGGATGACAGAGGGAGAGAGAAAGAGAGAGAGCTAGTTATGTAAAGGCATTGTGAGGACTGACTGAGGCAGGCCAGAGAGGTTCCCTTCACGCTCTGTTTGGAGATAAACAGCCGTCTCTCTCTCTCTCTCTCTCTCTCCCTCCCTGGACGTGCATTTTTACTGTCAGAATGAAAAGTCTGAGTCGCTGCTCAAAGCATAGCGGCTAATGGAGGAGGGTTCAGTCAAGCAATGCGACTTTACAGAGAGTAAAACCATTAGAGATGCAGCTAGTGCAGGGGGCAGAACATCATGTGAGCACCCCCCCATCTCAGTTCCCCTTAACAACAAGCTGCACTGTGTGTGTGTGTGTGTGTGTGTGTGTGTGTGTATGTGTGTGTGTGTGTGTGTGTGTATGTATGTGTGCGTGCGTGTGTGTTTGTGACCAAGAGGGGGAGAGAGAGAGAGAGAGAGAGAGAGAAGAATGCAGTTCAGCTTTGCCTTACATTTCTCCTGTTCATAGCTTAGAGAATAGTTTTAAAACTCACATTTGCTGCCATCCTGGTTCTCTCTTTTTCTCCTCTGTCTCTCTCTCTCCCTCTGTCTCTTTCATTCTTGCATATCCAAGGTAAAGTGGGAAGAAAGAACTGATGGAGTGTCATTATCTACCAGCTTCATCTCAACTGCATGCAAAATGCAAATTAGCATAAGAGAGGCACTCAGAATGAATAAAATGCAAATACGAGAAGTGCAAAACAAAAGTTCTCTCTCTCCGTCTCTCTCTCTCTCTAGAGCTTTAAACATTATGCAAATAATACAATCACAATCACTATAATAATCAAATTCATTCATAAAGATTCAAACAGTTTCTTTCCATTTAAATTTGAATAATGTAGATAAAGGGAAAATTGCCTGGTGTAAGTGATATAAACAATAACATTAGACATGGAAATGTCACCCCCGGATATCTCTCAGCAGTACATTAATGAACCTCCGTCTCTAACTATTACACCGAATTACAGCGCTGACTCCTGTTTGGACGAGGCATAGCCTCTCTCTGCCATCTCAATCAAATACTGCACATTTAAGTGATCATTGCCTTATTATAGAGTAAATCCATTCAGAAGACAGAGCTATGCAGGTATCAGGGGAATGTAAGCGGGTGAAGTTTGCACAGTAACACGTGAGTTACTGAACATACCTCAAGTGTGAGGCAGACACCAACACAAACAAGCGTTGCCTCTGTGTCAGGTCGTTAAACATAAGCACAACACATGTTGTTCCAAACGTCTGCACCCTGACACATGTTTTTTTTTTTTTTTTTTGACGCGAGTAAAACCTTCCTCCGGTTAAAGAAAGAATGACAGGTGTTCCAACTTTCCGTCATGCGTGAGTGGGCGCACTTCAGAAATCGTAGATTCCAGCAGGAGAATATTAGAGAAACAGAGTGGAACGATAGATGAGCTTCCTCCTTCTCTATAGAAGTAGAATAGATGTTCTCTGTAACAAGGCAAAGAGTCCAAAACAGCGACGTCTCCCGGGGAAACCAAGTCGAAGGATGAAATGTCATTTGGAAAGGCTTTCTGTCCCTGAATATATTATGATTGTACAACTTGATGAAAATCCGTTAATGACTAGAGTGATTTAAAAAAAAAAGAGAGAGAGAGAAAATAGAGGAAGTAAGAAGAGGTGGTTCATTTTGTTTGTTTTCTCCATCTTTCTCTGTCCCAAGAGATATTTTGAGGAGGATGACAGTTTTAAAGGGGTGAGGGTTTCAGTCCTTATGGAGAGTGAAATGAACTTCCGTGATGGTGTTAAGGCATAAGAATAATATTATGTTTATGTTTGTTTCAGATCTGTAATTTGTATAGGCCCCATCGATTCAGTCTTTTGTTGGTTTAACCTTTGTAGTGTTTTCACACAGATTCTGACATCCCAAGAGCAGAAAATGACCAGGGGGTAAGCGCATTAAACCCACCTCAAAAAGATCCAGAACGATGACTCAGCAAGTATGGAAGTCTAAGTTGCACTTTGCGAAAAAGAAGGGGGGGGGGTAAAGTTTTATGCAGACAACTCAAATAAAGGAATAATGTCTTCATTTATCTTCTGTTTGGAGAGTAAATAACATCATGAATCATTTTTCATTGTATTTCATAAAATAGATACTTATTGATTGGCGTTGAGGGGAATGCAATAAAATTATATCAATCCCTGTGGTGTGATACATTATTTTTTTTTATCTAGAAATAGCTTGGTCTCTGTTATTTGATTTTCAATTATCCTTTCTCAGGCTTGTTTGGAGAAGCTTAGTCTATAGAGATTATTAAAGAATATGGAGTGACAAATGAATGCATGCTATTCCACACACCTTTACGTGCGGACGTACAGCTGTTTGCACACACACACGGTGGAAATACTTTGTATTGTGAACAAAAATGCACAGCGAATTTTTTTTTTTTCTTCTTTTCACAGAATTCCGCTGTGGTTCATAATACGTGATGGTGAACATGACAAAGCCACTTAAAACACCAGCAAAATAAAGAGTTACAGCGTCATGATTGCCAAACACCAGGCGAGAGTTCTTTTAACAGTGTATGGTTTCATTTGTTTTGGCAATTCAAGCCTGCAATGAAACAGCAGAAACGCTCATACATTTACATTCCAGTAACTGTGAAATTGACAATACCTTGTGATTCCTGACCGTGTAGTTTTTACATTGTGAATATAGCCTTGCTGTATTGGAAGCCCTGCAGTTGACTTCTGGTGCTTATTGTTATTTAGCACTCTCTGTGCTTGGATGAAAGACATCTTTTCTGAAAGTGTTCACCACAACAACTGTAACTAGGGGAGGTGGAATTTTTATGGGAGATTTTTAGGAGGAGAGTTTGACTCCATAAAGGATATTTACCTTAGCAGTCTACCAGAGGTGCCAAGAATTGCTCTAAATATCATAAAACTGTAGCAAACTGAATTTATTTATTTACTAGTTTAGTTATTTGTTTATTCTTGGAGAAGAGCCTGAGGCTCCCTGCCTGAAATGTCCAATTGTCAAATTATCTCCCATGTTCCCAACCTGGTCTCTCTCTCTCTCTCTCTCTGTCTCTCTTTCTTACTCTTTCTGTCTCTCTCTCTTACTCTCTCCTCTATGTCACCTTCAACTTGTTGACATCTCCAAATGGTGAAGGACAGTCTGGAGATCATTCATTTATCTATTTATTTCCCTCTACCTCTCTCTTCTCTTCTCTTCTCCCTCGATCCAGCTGAGGCTCTGCAAGCTGGGGCTGGTATCAGGTATTTGTGCTGCAGGGTAAAATGATTTTTTGATGGATTTTCAGGGCAGCTGATAATTCTGACATTCTCAAATTTGGTTGCTGTCAAGTCTCCCAAGGTTCAAAAACACATTTTGAAGAAAGAGAGACAGAGAGAGACTTAGACAGGCAGACAGACAAAGACAGAGAGAGAGAGAAAGAGAGAAATTAGGTTTATATCATATTCATAGAATAATCTGTTAAACTCTGATTAAGGCCCAACTAACGTCATGAATCATTTCATAATTCATGACCACCCAGTGACACAACATCTGTAATGAATCAACTAAATAATCCCAAATGTTTTGGCCTTCTGAAAGTATAGCACATAATTTATATCAAATAATGTACCCACACCAAGCTATAATTGGCAAAATGGTAATCTGAATTGAAAATTGCACTTCCTGATCAAAATTTTGACAAATTGTCCATACACACATAGAGTTTTCCTGTTTTACGGCTCAGACACGACAGGCAGAAAGAAAATGTTGCCTTCCATTTATTTAATTGGAAAACGATGCAAGAATCTGAATAAATAAATTCATTGCAAAGAAATTCTTACCTGATCTCCCTTGTGCCAAAAATGTCTCCTCTAGACTCGATCACAAAGGAGTGGGTAGCGTGATTGACCTCACTTGCTAATTACAGGTGAAGGAGCCCGTATTCATCGCCATCTTTGCCTTCCTTGTGTATTTAGCATGTAACCAGCAAGCTAGTTGCATGCTGAGTACACCCTGGGGTCTAGTGTAGCTAGTGATGTCTTTCGCTCTTTCTTTATGATGGAGCACAGCATGAAACCGCGATGTTAATTATATACATTTTAAATACATGTGAATGGTTTGGAGCAGGTATGTGCTATCACAGTTGGCGCCCTGCCCAAAACACTGTGCCACTTCCTGGGCCAACCATTATTCTCAGGTGAGATAATCACGGCTATTTCTGAAACTTGGCCACCCATACTAATCCACTGTACTTGTCACAGCAGTCTTGCTCACTCCTAGGCATTATATTGACACTAAATTTCAGTGAGATCGAGTTAGCAGTAGACCACTGATTTGTTACAGAGGAAGAAGAAAATGTTTAAGTACAACATAATGAATATGTTTCTTCATGCAACAAGTGGGCAAAACAGCCAATACAGTTGTGATAGTTTGCAGTAAACATTTAACTTTAAATGCACTGGCAAATATGGCCTGCATAATTTTTATCCAAATTTCAGAAGCGGCAGTGGCAACAACAACAACACTACTGCTACTACTACTACTACTGCTACTAATAACAGTAATGCTAAACAGCTAAAGCATCTATTGGAACACAAAAGGCACATAAGGACAGCCTTCATCAAAGTAACACTGCTTGGAAGTGGATACATCGTTCGCAAGATCTTGGATCTCCCAGAGGACTAGTACGAAGTCTGAGATTCAAAGCAACAACAACAGAACCGAAGAAGAGTCGTGATGAAGGAACATGCGAGTTCGTGAGAAAGTGTCACCGTCTTTGCGTAAAGTGCTCTGTGACAGACGCTTATATAAATACAGCCGTGGCACTTCCGTTTCCCATTCCGAACACTGAATTACGAGTTCATCTCCACTTCACTTTAAGTGCATTTTCCACCACACATGTTCTGAGAAGTGGAGCAGACATGGAACATGTTTGTTCAGCTCAGTATACAACCCAAAGGCTTTTTGGACTCACTGGAATAGGAACTGTAGTGATCAGTCACAGCAAAGCACTCAAAAATGATTTAGCATATACTAAAGACTATCCAGTACAGCCATAGCATGTGTGAATAAACCATAAAAACAACGTTTGCATTTGAATTGCCTTTGAATTCCCTGTTGGATAGTTTTGTTCATGTTGATTACCTAATCAGGATTTTCTCAATACAATCAGTAATCATTATTAACTAGCTAACGCAGCAAAAACTGTAATGGAAGAAGGAAATCAATGGCTGAAACTCACTGAACGAGAAGGCTAGGCTGAAGACGCAGGCTGCTTGTTACCGGTTAGATTCCTACCACCAGTCATGCAGAGAGAAAACATAATGGTTTCAGCAAGTATGCTAAAATAGCTAGCCCCTCAGCCAGACACTGGCAGGGTTACTTTAATATTGTTGGTGTGAATTCCCTGGGCAGGACGGGCTTTGACATTCTGGGCATCTTGGAGGCAACCCAAGTTACCCAACCAAAATTGAAACCAAAAGCCTACAGCCAGGTAAGCTTGAAAAGTAATTTAGCTAAGTTACATGTGCTTTGATTTATGCAGTGATACGACTTGTACAGCAGCTGTGTGCTTTGATAGAAGTAGAAACGGGAATATTGTAGATGTATACCCAAATATTGCGTGACAAAGTGAGATTATTATTATTATTATTATTTTGGGCTGTCAAAATTATTTATAAACATAATTTAGGTGTAATTGAGATGCTTATACAGTGCTTTCACAGTTACATATTGTTTGTGCAGTCTCTACAGGAGGTTGATTTTTTTTATTTTTTTTGCATCTCCTTAATTGTGACTCACCTGTTTGGCTGATCACAATTACCAGGCTAGCTAATTTATTCATTGATTGACAGACACTGCAAAGATGTATCTTGATCAGTTTGTCAAAAAAAAATCCAAATTAAGTATATTTTAAGGAGAGACCTGCATTCACAATTTTTTTCTCTTAGGTAAAACTACTGACCGTGTTTATTGAACTATTACATCACATTAAATCCTACATATTTGTAAAATTCATGGTTCCAAGACCAAGAAAGCAGAAGGCTGGAAAGAAATGGCAGGTTTGTGAGCTTGTGCAAAGCCACTTCACATTCACTATGGTTGAACACAGACATATTAATGTAGATGCCAGCTTGATGTGACTGAAAGGTGTTGTGCAGGGGAAAACAGCATCTGTTTGGAAAACAGGTTTCATTCAGGTCAGAATATGTTTAACTTCAAGTCAGGTAAGAGCTTGTGTAGAAGACACGCTCAACGAGGCTAAGAAGAAATCAGTCTCTAAATGCTTTAACGATAAAACAGATCAACCACATCTTTAAAAAAAAATAAATCAATCTTTGAGAGAGTATTTCATCACCTGCAGTGCTTTTAAAATTTGAATATTTAACAACATATTCCTCTCACATGACTTTGGACGAGATGTGTTGGGAGTAAAAAAGGCACAAAGACTTGCAACACTCAGTGAATTTACCAATCGCTCCATCATTACATCATGCACTTTATCAGAGGCCTAAGTTGTTAACGGTGTTGTATTTGACATTATGTAAAAGCTGGACTCTGCACCTATGATGAACTGCCAACCCATCCAGGGTGTTTCCCCACCTTTTGTCAAATGAATGTTGGGATGCCGCACCCCCCCCCCCAACCCTAATTAGGATAAGCGGCTAAGAGAATGAGTGAGAGGGAGTTAGCAGACTCTACACACTCTCTACATATCGTGTCTAAGAAGCATCCTATGTGAAGTAGCTGGCATCAGTGCGCATGACAGCTGTAGTTGGCCATAGATCCAACTGTTTTTCAAAGCAAGTCTTAGATGGAATGTACATTCCTCTATCTTTACTTTTCTTTATCCTCTGTCTTTCTGGTCTCAAACCATTGCTTTCAGTGGCAGACCTACTCAAGAAGAGGGAAATGACAGTTTTGATGGCTCTGATAACGGTTATTCTGGCTGAGAGTTCAAGAGAAATGAAGAGAGAGAGAGAAAGAGAGAGACAGAAAGAGAGAACAGGACAATGTCAGTGCCAAATGATAGATGTCCTATCTGAGACTGAAGGAGGCCAATCAGATACGGTTATTTCTCTCATTGTATGTCAGGCACTTCAGCTGTCAGTCAAACACTACACGCCCTGCCTTGTGGGATTATGAGTTAGGGGAGGCAGCTGGTCTCACTGGACAATCTCCTTTCTCCAGCCAAGATATATGACAGGCAAATTATGAAGCCCTACTGTTTTTCTGAAAACACACATGTACGCATGCACCCACACCCACGCCCAAAAAAAGAATAATGCATATCACACCATACTGTGACAACCTTTGAGTTGTCCTATTATCAAAGCACTAAAGGCAAGGCAAATTTCCTGATCAACCACACTGCATGTATAAAGATGTCAAATATTGACATTTTGGAAAAATGTTAATGTCTAATATCTAAGTGTTGACATGTTCATAATAAAAAAGAACTGTGATAATATTAAGGACAGTAAAAGCTATTATTTCTACAACAAAACACATAACCTTTATTAACTTTTTTCCATGCAGCTTTCCTAATGCCTTTCTTGATAACCATGATATCACATTAAAAGTGAAAATGAGAACTGAGAGAGAAGAGATGACGGTCACCGAGAGCCTGAGGATGGTACTATAACCATATCACAAATTGACATTTTCCCCATTAAAAAATATGCTAAATAATGATATTCCTCCACATAATATTTGACATCTGTTTTATGAGACCAGGTAGCCCTGATTGAATTGAAAAACTCTGGGCTCCTTTGGGGTGCCTAATCTAATTGATGATTTGGATTTGATTTTGCGTAATTGTTGCAGTAACACGGTGGTTATTCTCATCAGTGTTGGAGCTCTGAAGACGTCAGTGCTCTGGAGCCGGAGAGACAGAGAGAGAGAGAGAGAGAGAGAGAGAGAGAGAGAGACCATTAAATGATTGTCCAGTGAGGGAACTGCACTAATGAGGTTCATCAGATCTTCCCCACTCTCTGCCTGCTCCACCAGTTTAACTTCAGCCGCCCAGTGCGCGTCAGCCTTAACATAACAACTGACTTTAACCTCTCCCTCAGCAGGGAGGAGGTTTCCCATTATTGACAAGACCACTGGGGTTAGTCCTATACTGCAGTTTAGAGTGCAGTCAGGTCCTTGGCTGATCTTAATAGTTTGACAAACCATCCCCTACACGTTTGCCTGAGTCTTTATGCTTTATTTACAGAACTGAAATTTGACATCTAAAATAAGAGAGAGGATAGTCTGAGTATATGAGATCATGTATAGAAAACAGAAAATCCATGAGGCTACATAAAAAAAACTACAGAAAAAAAACCCTGAGTTTTTGATTGGTGGAGAAAAACGTATCCTGAGCTGAAGATGCCAATAACCAGCACAATCAGTTTGTCGACATTTACCTGTTCTGGTGCGTGTGTTTGTCGGGGTGTCGATATTGGTATGAGAGACAGACCACAGACCACACAACGGTAGTGCTATTAACTGTGAGGTGCATGAATTCACCAACCGTATCTCTTTTCACTGGGATTAATCACTGCAGCCAAACACAACGGTCAGCAGGTGATTGGACAGATGAATGGGCAAAGAAACAAATTCCGACAGTTCATTTAGAGGAGAGCGACGTGATTGGCCAAAACAAACAGAGGCAGAAATTGTTACCGGAGTTTTTTCTAAGTCTGCTGGTTGAGGCATTAAAATGCAGAGGGGCGGCGAATGATAAGAAAAAGGTCTCATGAATGAGTGACAAGCACACAACGGTGGCATAAAGCTAGAGGAGGAAAAGGGAGCTACCAAACACAGAGGCACGGCTTCTTCAGAACCAGCATACATAACAGAGTCATAAAGCAACACTGGATAAAGAGCAAATCCAAACAGTTTCATGCCTGAGAAATAACTTTTCTGTGCATCATTGTTTTCTCATAAAGTCTGCTGGCCGAGTATGAGGTGATATAAGGCAGTTATGCACACTTAACAACGAGTGACGTGTCGTAAATTGCAGTTAAATGAGTTGTTACATCAATATTCTGTGTAACCAAGGAAAGTGCAAGTTACTGGATCATCAGGAAAATAAAGAACACTTCAGAGCACGGCTGCATGATTGAATCTGCCCCCTTCTCTTCTTTCCTTGTAGGGTTCATTATCCATTTCAGTTCTCTCTGTCTTCCCTGATTCTCATCAGGCTGAATTGGTATGGGCTTCGCGGAAGCCAGAGCAGGCAGTGATTAAGACAGCCGCAGGCTATCACAGCCGCAATCAGGACCCCCTCGCTTTAAGGTGCGGCCACTTGACAATTAAAATATTCGGCTGAATGTTATTTTCCTTCAGGCAGCTGCTCAGATGCCTCTGGAATGTAGATGCGGTCCAGACCACTCTGAGATAGAAGGAGGAGGAGGAGGAGGAGGAGGAGGACAACGATGAGGAGGAGGACAAGAAGGATTGGGGGGGGTGGAAACCGCTTAAATGAATTCAGCTTTCAGCCTTCCGACTCACTGCGAAACTCTTTCTCTCATACTGGCAACATGGCCTCTGGTTCATTGCACATTAAATAAAGACACGAAAAGCTCCATTAGAAATGGCAGGAATTCGCAACCAGATGGATTAAAGGACCAAATTTAATTTCTCAGGCTGGCATGGCTTGGATGTAAATTCAGTTTGACATTAGGCAAAATGTGAGGTTTTTAGTGTGTATACTGTAGCCAGGGGAGCTGTTTAACTCATATTCCCATCCATTATATGACTTTGCAACACATCTGGCCTGAAGGTGACTACATAATGGAACTCCACAAAAGGCCTTTAGTGTGAGCATTTAGAGCGATCAGATGAGAGATCAAAATCACTTATCGTTTCAGCAGTTAAGAATATGTGAACAACCAAGATGTTTGTGTGTGTGTGTGTGTGAGTGTACATGTGCAGATGTGTGTGTGTGTGTGTGTATGTGTGTATGTGAAGACAATATTTTAATTTTAGGTTATAACTATGAAAGATGAGCAACAATGGAACAACATCGCAACTGGTTAGCTCAAACTTGCAGTTGTCTGTCCACATCAACACTGTACATATTACCATAGATAACTCCATACAGACAGATCTCACTAGAGAATGCTCCATGCAGGGAGATATTAGAGCACTCTAATGCGAAGTGTTATGCAGAGTACCGACAAGTAGGTCTTGTTAACACAGTTTCAAGGGCTAGAGAAGGTTCTAGATGCAATTATCAGGCTCAGTAGGTACAGTGCATCCACAAGAGGGATATGAACTCCATTCTGAGAGAGGGGGAAAAATTGGGCTATCAGTGCCATGGAAAGTTGATGCTAATCTATGCTAATTACCATGTGCCATCTGTGCTTGTGAATTCAGAGCGCCAATTGACCCCTAAATCGATCTGAAACGGCCCCATTCAGGATACATGTGTAAATGACAGGAGCAAGGACTCAATCACGCGACTGGAGGCAGGGGCGAGTGAGGTAAGAAAGGGTGCTGGGGTTGGGGTGGGGGGTTGTTTTTAATGATGATATATGTCTTACAGAGTATTTCAGCCTTTTGTTTTAATGAGAACATAGCTACACGGGTTGAGCCGCGTGTATCTGAAGCTAAGCATAATTCAACCATTAGTTCCACTGTAGCAAATTATGACAACCAAATCAGAAACAGACCTCAGACGTCATGTCACCTACACTGCTAATGTGCACGAATGACTTCGCACAAGGGCAACAAGGTCTACGCTGATTGAGATAATCATAAATATTGCTTTGCAGGATGTAGCATGAACAAACAGCATATGGCCACACGACAAACAGCAATAACGAAATTGTAGACATTGTATTCAGAGGATGCCGCTAATTACCTGGTGAAGTCTTTAAGGAGCCCTTCTGACATCTAGAGAGATGATGTTTTTTTAAATTTCATTTAACATTGAAGAGCATTTGTTAAAACAAACTTTGCTGCTCTAGCACAGTTCCAGCCACCACTTCCTCACCCCTTTTAGATACAGCTTCAGAAAATATATCGGGTTGCCAGTCCGTACTTACTGGTATTTTTTGAAACTAAACTTTTGATGGCAGATTTGTACCTGGAGCATGTTTATTTCAGTAATAGGTTAAATTTTAGACTTTTTTATATGCCCCCACAGAGCAATTTTCCTCATACAAAGCATCAATTTGCCTCTCTATCAATACATTAAAATTGAGCCATATAGTCCACCTTTAAAATTCAATAACAGTATAATTATAGGATTGTAACACATTAAGTCAGTTCTTTCTGCATTCTAATGTATTTTAAATGTACATAAATGCTATTAGGTAATGTTATACATCTATATTTTAAACACACAGTTGCAGAAAAGTAATATAATGAGTATGCGCTGTTGATGCTGTACATACATTACCTGCTGTTCAATGTAACCAGCTGATTAGTATTAAGATATGTGCATGAATGTACATGGATTCAGAAAGACAGTTTATTTAATCAAACTCTCTCTGGCCCAACGCTGATATGTAGAAGTGCCAAATGGAAAAGCCCCTGGTCAGTAATTGAATAGATTTTGTTTATTAAAAAAATCGATCATTATATTTTATTTATATTTTTTACAATGCCTGGTTCAATGCCTGCATAGAACTGATTTCTAATTGACAGTGATAGCTTAGCAACAGACAGTCGTAAGAGGGCCATACAAAGACAAAGCCAGCCCAGATTCAATATCAGCACTTTGAAATCTGTTGCTTATGCCGTCCTAACCATTTCTGGCCCTAAGGGCATGGATAAAAAAGACTCAGGATGGTAAGGATGATGTGGTCATTACCAAACGATAGAGGCACCATGCGGAAGCAAATACAGGTCCTGCACCCCAACAGCTAAAACGCTGATAGAGTCGTTAAAGGTCCAGAACATTGAGTCTGAAGGTGGCACCACATCAGAGATGATGATTGCTGGAGCTCCTTTGGGTGCCTGCACTGAGCTTCTGCAGAGAGGCATCCATCCAGCTATCATGTCAGAGTTCTTCCAGAAGGCTGTGGATAAAGGGGTGGAGATCCTGACCTCTGTCTGTAAGCCTGTGGAGCTGAGTTATGGAGAGTCCCTGCTGAATAGCACCACCACCTCCATGTGTTCTCAGCCTGTGTGTCAATACTCTGACTCATAAGTGTAGACTCAATCATGAGGTTCATCAACACTTCCATGATGACCAGCATCGAACTGAGACACACCTGCATCATTAAGAAGCCAAGTGGAACTATTGATGTCTGTGAACTGGTGGATGGTCTGGTTCTTACCCAGAGGGGGGTGAACACAAGGGTGTCTGATGTAGGAAAGGCTAAGATTAGACTTGACCAGTGTCAGTACCCTCCCAACACTGACATGGACACCTGACATAGTTATTACTCTCCAACTATTATTTGGTAGTCTAACAATGCTCTTTCAGACGAAGTGGTGCTTGAGCAATAGCAATGCAGGGTAACTTTGAATTCATGCAGCATTTTACCTACACAGATGCACACTCTTGCCCTCTCTTTCACACACACACACACACACACACACACACACACACACACACACACGCAAACACACACACACACACACTTACAGTTTATCTTCTACTTTTCAGTGAATAATCACAATTCATTGAAACAGCCTGTGGCCATACAGGGTATGGAACATCCCATAATCCCACATGAGCCCCTGCCCTCTGATGTCAGAGCCTGGTTGCTTAGCGACCTTGACGTCCCTGCTGTGTGCAGCAGAGGGATATGAGAGAGAGAAAGAAAGAGAGAGAGAGAGAGGGTGGAATGAGGCAAGGGCAAGATAGAATGGTTGTTAAATGAAATGAGGAGGATATGATAGGATGTGTGGTTGCTTTGACCTTGGCCACCTGCAGAATCAGTGAGATTACAGAATTTAGAGATTACTGTGTGAACCAAGACTCACCCTTCATTCTCTTCCTGTCTGAGTTCAGCTTTTCGGAATAAGATATCCAATCTTGCTATTTGCCCTAACCCAAATAGTCAACAAAAAACCTTTCAAATAAGCGGATTTTGTTGGTATAGCTGCTGGAGTTGGGTAGAAGTCGGTTGCTCTACAATAGTTTCTAAAAATTTATTTCATTCTGGCACATAATAATAGAGTAAAATCTCTCCCTGTACCTTAATAGTGTCTCAATGCATTGTGATAATTCACTGAAAAGTAGAACATAAACTCTGTGTGTAAGTGTGTGTGTGCGCGCGCGTGCATGCTTGCGTGAATTGTACATTCGTGTGTAAACAGGATTGTTTTAGTCATAGGTAGCACACTCATTATAAATCTGTGATGTGATTATCTCTGAAAATGCTTGCAAGTACTTTGCTCTCTCCAAGTGTTCAGCATAATGAGTTTAGTCAGATCTGCCAATTAAAAGCTTTTCATCAACCCCCCACCCAGTCACTTCACACAACCCACAGGCCCCACATCTTCAAAACATGAGTGGAGCTCGACAGACTACTTCATCTCATCTAATGTAATGGGGGGCCACATTTTACACAATTTTACTCTGCTGAACTGAAACCTACATAACTACTTTTCATTGAAAGGAAAGATCCTCTAATCAAGGCACCAAGTTTTTCAAAACGAAGATCACGCCGCGTTGCAATAAAAAGTTAATTTATTTTCCTTTCTTACCCTGATATAATATATATTCTCGTCTTATGGTAGGTAGGCCTACTGTGGACTGAGTGAGCCCAGTGTTTGACCTGACGCGACATGTCACAGCTTACACAACTCGCAAGACAAAAATAAACCTTAAATGTATGAGTGTAAAATTACGACTCGATATTAAGCATGAAACACCGTGTTTTAGCTCTGAGAAATATTGGAAGAGAATACACACAGACGCTGAGGTAAATACATCAGTTTAATTACCACATACATCACTGAACTGACCAGTTTTTAGTTTGAAAAGCCGCATATTTAAGTACATCGGTGATGGAAATATGTATGTTACGTTCAACCGGTCTCTTTGTCTCCTTCAGTTGCTTTGAAAAATTTCATTCATACTGCGGCGTGCCTGCGACGAAATCGGCCAAGCGTTCACACTCGCAAATGAACAAATCCAGCTGAAAACAATCTTTTTGAAGTGCCTCAGCTAGCAGGCCGTAGATTCTGCCCATCCACAAACGTGTTCTCAGAACCTGTAACTGGATTGGATGGATTACCATCTGATTGATGAGGAAGAGTAGGGGTGGGGGATTTATGTCCAATTTCCGGTTTTCACATTTGCACTACAAGCCAGGATTAGATGTGCATGAGTGGAGCAGGAACAGAAGTATGGTTTGGGGGGTTTTAGGCGATCAATAGCTATCCTCTCTCTTTTCTCCTTTCAACTTCTCTCATGTCAGAGAACACCACTCAACCCTGGTCTGAAGAGTCGCTTGTCTCAATGCTGATTTTTATGCAGTGTAAAGTAGAGACCCAATTGGCCTTGAAACTCCAGAATGGAGATTTATACACACACACACACACACACACATATTTATATATATATATATATATATATATATATATATATATATATATATGGACAGCCAGAAAAAAAACACAACAATTCTCTATTGAGTTCTTGTCTGCAGTTTCATTGTTCACCATTTGGAAGGAGCAGCTGTTTTATTGCATGGCACATTTGAAATATCTGTGAGAAATTTGAAGTGTGTTTATCTTACTGTTCCCACCTTGATCATTTGCTGAACCAAGTGAAAATATGTTTCATATTTCAAAATCGGCATTTCTCATGTACTCATAGGTCACATGCTGTTTATGAACAATTCACTTTCTTTCAGCAGTAAGTATGTGAACTTTGGTTAGCAGAGGAAAACACGCAACCCAATAACCTGTTACCAAACCCCACTTTATAATCACCGTGTTGTGTGTCATTTGCAGCTCATTTATTGAGAAACACCAAATCACTTTGGGAGTTCTAATCCTAAGTAACACAACACAAGCCTGCCCCCCCCCCCCTCGGTTAGTTTCTTATTAAAATGCTAAAGCCTGCTCATGCTTCAGACTACTCTGTAGTTGAGGTCCAGCAATTGAAAGTGAATGAGCATCATGCTGATTCTGGTAAAAGTCTCTGTGACCTGTTGAGCTACAAGTCAGCCCCCCTGCAGTAATATCTGTTCTTCTGGGCTCCCTCTGTCTTCTCGGCTGCCAGCTCACTAGGTTACTTAACCTCTTTAATGCACTCAATCAGTAGCTCTTAGCCCTCAACCCACACAGAACTCAGGGATATGTTGAAATTACCATTTTGTTGCTAGGTTGTGCGGATCCTTGGCCAATTGGTTTGACCCCCATTAAAAGTTCCAGTGAATCACCGAACACAGTCAGACCTCCTAGAGCAAAGCACAAGGGCTTTAATGTGTATCAAGACCCCTTGCTGTGGCATCCCAGTCAGTCGTCACGGTAACAAGCCAGCATTGGGCTTGAATGACAGTGTGACCAAACATCTAAGGAATGTCTGTCTAACACTACGACGCAGACAAAACACAAAAGAATACAGCAGTACAGAGGATGCAAAGCTCTTTCTGCTCGATTAGAAACAAAGTATTTTTTGAAATTATTTTCATCTGTTCTCTTGGGGTACTCATCTAGAATTTTGAAACTTTAGTTCCCCTTGCACAAAAAAACAACGCTCAACATTGCTGTCAGCAGTCAAAGTAGTTGATGCATGATAAATTGCTTCTTTGCAGTTGACCAAGCTTTGGCAAAAGAAATGTGTAATTTTATCCTGCCAATAAATCTAACTAACTAAACAGAATCCAAAAGCGAAAAGTTTGAAAAGTCAGAGAGATGTCTAGCGTTTATCTAAGGCACAGGTGTAAACTGTAATCCTTCTTTATGAAATTCCATACAGCATGTTGTTGTCGTTGGACAGAAGAGCACTTCTGTTCTTTGTTCACTTTCCACGCCTAAAGTGTGCTCGAGAAACCATCTGTGCGTAAGGGTGCCGATATGCCTAGCTGACGGTTGAAACAGCTGGGAATTTGTGCCCGATTCCCGATGTTTTAAGTCCCGTCCACTAACGTGGTCCCGACGGCCTCGTTCTCATCTCCATCACAAATTTTTATCTCGGCGTAATCATGCTGAATAGCCGTACACACAGTCTGATGGGGTCCCCTGGGCTTCCGGCAGGCAATCCCGTTTCCTGACGCCCGCACTTTTTCAATGGACAAAACCTTAATGACACGTAAACTCACCCAGCTGTTTGCTGCACTCTCAGCTCTTAAAATTCACTAAAACCACGACGGCATTTGTTCTTATTATACCGCTGTTTAAAAGTTATTTTGAAAAAAAAGAAAACAAAACAAAATGTGTATACGCTGTTCTCCAAATTCCATGATGTGAACCATTTGCTAAAAGAGATGCGTTAAGAATTGCTTTTGTATAATAGAACAATAGAGAATCTAAAAACAACTCATTCACAATACACATAGCGTAGTGGGATCCCTAGCCTGCTTGTAAGTTCCTAGTCTCTTCTTTGCCAGATTGATGAAGGAAAGTGAGCGATGCCTGAGAGTTAACTAGTTGCTTGTGGTGCTGATGCCGGAATAACAGGAACACTTTTGAAGTTAAATCGGTTATCAACACCGCATGTTTCAGTTCACTCTGTCTGGTTCTCTTAACAGAAAGGCTTTTGATGTTCAGATTTAAAGAACGGGGGTTATGTGCGTCTTCTGGTTGAAGCAAGGTGAAGTAGAAAATGTATATATGTGTGTGCGTGTGTGCGTGTGCATGTGCGTGTGAGAGAGAGAGAGAGAGAGAGAGAGAGAAGGAAGGAAGTGATCACGGTTTTAACCCTTGTTTCAATTGCGACAGTTCACCCAGTCCCCCTGACAGTAAATGTGTTCGCTGGTTCAAGTGCTTCACGCTGCATGAAATAGAGAGCAAATATCAGCTTCACATCTGAATCTCCAACAAAAACAGTATATGTGTGTGTACTGTATGTGTGTGTGGAGAGTATATTTATTACTAAAATGTATTGATTTAAGTATAAAGATTTATTGATTTGGTACACAAAGCCCCCTAGTACGGACAATGGTTAGTGAAAAACAAGTCTAAATCAGTCGTGAAGGAAAGCCAGACAGGGAAGGGTCCTATTTCAGTACCATGGACAGGGAATAAAAGCGCGCTACAGACACTGTCTAAGGCCAGATTTGCAATGGGGATAATAATTGAAATCACAGGCCGTGTCAAATGCTACAAGATAAATCTAGCGCAACTGTATCTGAATGACATATGAATGATTTTCAAAAAGCTCCCCCCCCCCTCCCCCAATCACCTCCCTTAAGAGCTCTTATCTACCGCTGTACACAAAGACAGACTGTGAAACGCAACCATAGCATACGGGCGAGGCATGTGAAAGCATGTGATGTGGATGCACGCATGTACTGTGGAGCTCTGTTTCCTTGCAAAAAAAAACCAAAAAAAAAAAAGATATAAACACAGAAGAAAGGGCTTAGAGTATCCTGCTAATTGCTACTTGTTTTATCTTTATTTTATGCGACTCTCTTCTCTTTCCCCCTTCCCCCTACCCAGAGAGAGAGAGAGAGAGAGAAAAAAAAACAGTTAAGAGACATCTTTTCCAGTGTGTTGTTTTCCCCAAGATTCAGGGAATATCAATTACATTAATTAAACTTTAGCATGTAAAGTGAAAAGCAGGGAGTGTTTCAAAAGAAGCATGAACTTCAGAGGGAGAGAAAGCGAGAGAGAGAGAGAGAGAGAGAGAGAGAGAGAGAGAAGAATTTCAGATGATTAAGTAAGCCTATCCATTAGGTTTGACTCTGACTGATGCCAACTGTTCGCTGTTGGTTAGAAGAGAAGATTTTGATGAAACAACTGCAAACTCTGCTGTGCTTTGAAAATGTTCTGTTGGAGAAGAGCATTAGTGTAGGTCATTAGGGGGAGAGAGAGAAAAAGATAGTAAAGTTAGACAGTGAAAATGTGTGGCTCCTTTGAAGCTTTCTTGATGAAAAATCAACTTTCCAAACCTGGAATAGAGGCATTGCTTCATTTACTACAGAATAAATTAAACAACAGTAAAACCATTTTTTTTTTCAAAGCACAAAATAATAAATGCAAGCTTCCTGATCCTCCTCTTATTCACCCATGGAGTCAGATTGTTTAAACCATATTTAGCCAAATTCATCTATAGTGAGTTTTTCCAGTGTGACCTCATTTTAATAGTAGAGTTCCCCTTCAAACTCCAAGGGCTCGCAAATGACAACTTGCCTTCACAGATGTAAATTCAAAGCATTTTGTTTCAAAATGTACCAAATGATCTCCTCTGTGCTTCCACTGAACTGCCAGGCAAACGACAGTGATTGTTAACTACTGAAACACAACAGTCGAAAGGCTGTTTAGAGGACATTTGGAGTGAATGAGCAGTGTGCATTAACGCATGTATAAACGCATGTGCAATTTCAAATTCATTTTGACAAAACAATACTCTATTGAAATGAGTAAACAATACTACAGAAACAAGCCATTTTGGAGCAGGAAAAGTACATTTTTTTGGCCGTGACAGTAACTACATGTATATAACGCTGTAATAAACTGTGGCGTTGACATGAATTAGGTCAGTGTTTGTAGTTGTGAACTGATGAATGGCAGACAGAGAGAGCTTGGCAGTGGCTCTTGTGTGACAGTGAGGTCTAAAGCTCTCATCTTCTCTGAGTTTGCCCAGCCTGAGATGATCCTCCCCTATTGGCTGAAAGAATAAAGAGATTAAAGGCAAATATTATTAGCTTTGTCTCCCCAGTCAATATCGCCAATCCTATCTGGCCAAAGTGGACGAGGTGATGAGTGAATACATGGAAAAAGTTGCGTCGGTTTTTTTTTTGTTGTTGTCGTTGTTGTTGTTTCTTTGTGTGGCTGGTTGTTTTATTCAGAACCTGAGGCCATGTCTCCTCCCTCTCTCTCTCTCTCTCTCTCTCTCTCCCTCATGTATTTCCTGTTTATTTCTTTCTGCCATGTCTCTTCTCTCTCTCTCTGTCTCTCTCTCTCTCTCTCCTGTATTTCCTGTCTATTTCTCTCTGGCCTGTGTCTTCTCTCTCTCTCTCTCTCTCTCTCTCTCTCTTTTGCTCTCTCGCTGTTTCTCTTTTTCACCTTGTGCACAAAACACACAAGTTAGGGTAATCTATTCCGAAGGTCATACTTAAATGAGCTCTTAAAGTTTAAATTATTCAACTTCTCCACTGGAGCTCTTGGCCCTGACAACATGAGATTCACGTAAGCAGAGTTTCAACTCCACTCCATTTCTAATCTCCTCTGCTCCCCCCCCACACTCACACACACTCTCTCTCTCTCTCTCTCACTCTCTTTTTTCTTTCCTCCTCGCTTATTTGCTGCTTAACATTTTGAAAACGATTCGCCTAAGCTGGTTTGTTTTCGGTGTTTGTAGTGTGAGTTAAGTGCAGTATGCTAATGTGATTTGATTTGATGCTTTTACCAAGTCTCAAAGTTTCAAAGTTCAGACTCATAGGGTGAAAAGCGGATGAAAGTCTTTGAGAGTGTCAGAGAGTGCATTTCATTGGTGGCATTCACCCACACATCTCTAGAATATTAGATACGAAACATTAAAAAAAAAAAAAAAGTTATAATACAAACAGCAGCACCACATCAATATGCATGTTTTCTTGATTCCTCTACGTACACATAACCATCTCTTTCTCTGTGCGTAGCTGCTACATCCCATGGTATGTTTGCAGCACGTTTGAGAGACGAGGTCCTTATTGTAATGCAAGAAAGACTTACGCTTTGACCTCCCTTTTTTCTGTCTATCATCTCTCTCTCTCTCGCTCTCTCTCTCTCTTGTCTCTGTGGAGTGGAGACTCACTTTTTTTCCCTGCTGTGTAAAGCATTGTCCACGCTCTTCCTTCTCCATAAAGAGAGGTTAGTAAGCCCGAGGGCCGGGAGGGAGCTTTCCAGACTCTTAAAGTTGTTTAAATGTCACTTTACTCACAGGCAAAGTGAGGAAAACTGAAGGCCGCAGAATCACGGACAAGCTAGATGTGTTCTTTTATTTGGGATGAATCAAGCTGGAACTTGGAGACTGAGCACTGTTAAATTGCAGGTCTCTTATGAATCGAGGCTGTGTTTGGCTTTTGAAACAGACTTTGTGTCAGCGTTAACACAAAAATTTCACTGCATCACAGAACAATAAAAAAAAAAACACAGTATCCAACACACTCCATCTACTGTGACTTTGAAACAAAAAAAAAAAAAAAAACTCCCAAGTTTGCCGTGAACAGCAGCCAGCTTTTGAAAAGGAAACTTAATTATCTAGGGAGCATTATGGTGGAAGGGCCTAGAATGTGGCAGTGTAGCACGATTCCTTCGTGGATAAATGCAGTTCTCTGTGATCCAGCATCCTGCGTGATTTCCTTTTGAGTGCGAGCTAAAAGCATGCATCAGTTGCAAGCTGTAGGATGGAAACGTTCGGATGGAGAGATGAAAGGCTTGCTACCTTCTATCAGCCTCCCATCTTAGTTCTTATTTTCATCTGATCTCCTTCGTATGTTGATTCCCTGCTTCACTCAGATCGAAAAAGAGACGGCAGTGAAGGGGGTGTGGGGTGGAGTGGGGTGGTGTCTGGGACAAAGCTACAACATAAAAAAAACAGCAGTAATATGATGGAAATATATCATGATATCTGCAGAAAGAGCATAAGTTTCCCAGACATATAGAGGATTCATTTTAAGATGATCAAAATGTATATTACTGCTGAAACTATATATATATATATATATATATATATATATGTGTGTGTGTGTGTGTGTGTGTGTGTGTGTGTATGTATGTATGTATGTATGTGTGTGTGTACATATATATATATATTGAATAATATAAGTGTGTCCATATATAAATTTAGAGACTGACACATTGTGAAATCTAAAAAAATATGTCAGCTGAGAGTACATTTTTCTCCCATCTCAGAAGGTTACGTAAAAACGGTTTAAATAGTTTAGCTAATTACAGGCGTGTGATAGGCGAGAGAGGGAGTCAAAGCATAAACACATTTATAATGTTGTGCTGTGAATGGTTATGAGAGAGGAGTGGAAAGTTTGGACGATGCAGTGTAGCAGAGATTCAGTTCTGTGTTGTCAGTTTTCTCAAACTATTAAAGTTAAAAAAAAAAACAAAAACACTCAAGTAAATAAATCTATTGATTGCTCATTTAATGAATATTTTAGTATTTTTCATGTTGAAATAAGTGTTCATGGCTCTAAAAAATTGCAAAAGAATAGGAGTATTCTCATGTTTAACCATGTGTTAAGTGGTGTTGGGGTTTTTTTTTGTGACAGTTTAAATAAAGCCAGTTGGAATGCGTCTGATTGTAACATACTGGAAGAGTGACTGTTGGCTAGGTGTGTCTGAGTGGGTGTGGCCAGTTCGCATGTCTCTGTCTACCCCTCTGATTGGCAGAGGCTGTGCTCGGTTGGCTTCATTAAGATTTAATGAGCAATATGAAACAGGATAGTGTCATCAGTCTGAGCGATGGATGCATCAGCACGGCAACATGATCCCATAATCATGGCCAAGCCAGAACACTGCCAGAGATAATGCAGAGAAAGAAGGAGTGGAAAATGACAGAGAGAGAGGGAGAGAGAGAGAGAGAGAGAGAGAGAATAGAAAATGAGCGCCGTTGCAGCGATGCTCGTAAATCAAGATATAATTTATTTATGCTCATTCTCGCAGATCATATGATACATTATATGACAGACATAAAGGCTTTATAAATGTCTGCTCAAGACAAAGTGTTGCTAAGGTAGCTGATCATCTGTGAATTCAGGGACTCTAATCTACCTTGACCTTTCTCTAACCTGATCAGGTAAGGAGAGTGTTACAGTGCAAAAAGACAGATTGACTACTGATCTATGTCAGATCTGTGAAACACCTGAGATATTTCAAAAGAGGGCTTACAGAACTTTGAAACACTGATCTCTCCCTCTCTCTCTCTCTCTCTCTCTCTCTCTCTCACTCACTCTCTCACACACACACACACACACACACACACACACACAACACACATAACACAATCCTTGGGGAGCTTCCTAATGCTTGTAAGCTCCAGATGCATGGGACATACATTAAGATGGAGAATGTTTCTGCCAATATCTTGATGCTATTTCTGCCCCATGCATTCCCATGCAGGTCTGTGTAAAAGACACGTGGAGTGAGTGAAAGACTTTATGATCGTTGTGGGGGGGGGGGGGAGGCCTTACCTATCTGTTATTTTCTTTTTTCCCTCTCTGGTTGATCGTTATAGTGTTCAATGAGGTGTTCAGAAGCACTCTGCCTGTGCACTTAGGGCTATTAGTCCTGATTAGCACAAAGGCACCACCATTACGCCCAGATTGCCTTTCAGATGAGCTATGTATGGTTTATTTATCTTATTAAATCTTAGAGTGCTTCAACATCTCATCCTTCAAACCAAGGCAACTGGAAAAAAAAGGCCATTTCTTGCCCTGGAAAAGCAAGTGGAGGAGAGATAGATAGATAGATAGAGAGAGAATAGAGAAAGAGATATGAACAAGTAGATAAAAGAGAGAAGGTAGGATGCAAATCGTGTCATTTCCACCGTCAAACTCTTTCTGCTGTCTCTCTCTCTTGGCTTCTCCCAGAGGAATGCAATGTTGGGACTGAAATGTGACATCAAAGGAAAAGTTTGTTGCAGTTACTGCAAAGCGTCTCTGCTTTTTGTCCAAAATGATTTAGAGGGACTGAGAGACGCAGTGTGTGTGTGTGTGTGTGTGTGTGCATGCGTGTGTGTGTGCCTGTCTGCCCTCTACTTCCATGGGCTTATGTCTACACACTCAGACACACATACAAAATACCAATCTGGTATTTCCACAGTTATATCAATTATTTAATTTTGTTTCAGTCAGTCTGTTGGCCAGTGCCCAGTCACCGGTTAAGTTTTTTTTTTTTTTTTCTCTCTGCTGTGACGGAAGCTAGCACAGCTGGTTTTGCATGGGGACAGAATTGAGGGTATTTTTGGGGCACTTTAATTTGACCAGTTAAAACAGAGACATGTGACCCCCATCATGTCTCTCCACACATCCTTCTCTCTCAAAAGGCAAATCAGATTTATTCAAAGCTGGCAGATGAAATTCACATGACCCAAAAAAACTGGAGCAAGAGACAGACAGAGCAGCCAGCCAGAGTTTATCAAAAACACACCAGCATGTGTGACGCATAACCACTCATTACGTTTATCAAAGGGAAAAAAATTTCCCTGGAAATGCACGACGCTTTGAACATGATTTTAATAATCAAAGATCTGCCAGCCTCACAGTCATGCCATGAATTTTGCTCAGCATCAATAGATGGATGTTGTTTGTCAAATTAGCGCATTTTATCAATAATGTTTAACTGTAAATGTGAGGCGGAGGGCTTTTAAAGAATGATAATCATGATATTATCGTAATGAATGTTTTACCAGCACAAAGTGAGGATCACGACGGGATTCTGATGACTACTATAAGCTGATGACCTCAAAAAAAAGGTGTTATTTGTCTCGGGCAGAGGGGTACCCTCATAATGAATCGAACTGCTTTCTAAATGGTAAAGTGCATTTTCATTTCTACCAGTAGGTGGGGTATGATCATCTTATTTATTTATTTATTTTCAGCCCGTTCTCAAAATCTTACAACAATTGCCACGAAAGCCCCGCCCATCTGAGTTTAACATCCTCTTCATCTGCCGCACGACTGAAGAAACACGTATATGGGTTACGACTCAAAATCCTGACAGACAGCGTAGTGAAAGAAAAACATATCATCAGCAATGTGCTAATTACGTTACTTTCTAACATCGCAACCAAGCATGCATTGATTTGACATGTTTTTTGCTGTTGTTGTTTTTTTTTCATGTGTGTTTTTTCACACTCAGTAAGTCATTGGAATGTGAAGTAACAGTCATTTGAAAACATGACCAGACAGGTTTAGTCATTTATCAGAAATGAGTTCCTGACAGTTATCTAGTTTGCCAGTCGCTGAGTGTCATTAATGGATGAACGGGGACCAAAACCAAACACATAAATTACCTGCCCAAATAGCCCAAGACCTACATTCTTCCGGTACAGTTAGTATAATCATACATTGAGGGCAGGAGCCAAGACAAAGTCCGATTGTGTTTGGAATGTCACGTGAGCCTTGATACAGGCTTTGGGTCCAAGTCCTTTTGGATCTGAACCATCAAATATGCTTTGCGTTTAGAAAGAGTGTAAAATCAGACCTCGCCGACAGAAATGTGAAGCTTTCCAGCAGATCTGTACTTGCTGTCTCATCTAAAAAGTGTTCATTTTTCCACTCAGACTGAATGCGGTATCAGTGAGGTGTTTCTGTAGGATGTTTCTCTGTTATTCCACACAGAGATCTCTGCAATAATTAATGAGCAGATGTATGAGATGGATTAACAAATAACACACTGCTTAAGAGAGTGTGTATCCATTAGCCTAGCCGCTCCACACAAACTGACAGATATAAAGAGGTTGTGAGCTATTAGCTATTATAGCCCATTACCAGCACTGAGTATCAGTGTGTTTCCAGAACCTGCCCTGGGTTTGGTCACATGCTCCACAGTGGGGGAGTCTAGTGTGAGATTGTGTCTAGCGTGTGTGTGTGTGTGTGTGTGAGAGAGAGAGAGAGAGAGAGAGAGAGAGAGAGAGAGATTTGGTCACATATAGTTGTATCTGTAGCAGACAAAACACATAGTCCTGCTTTTTGAGAAAATTCTCTGAACATTTGGGCTTAGTTATAAAACAATAAAAATTTCTTGTTGATGGATGGAGTGTGGGCCAGGCCATGGTGATCCAGCTATAGAACAGAATGAGGGGAGTGCAGGATAGGCAGTTTGGGGTTTTGTGTGAGTGTGTGTGTGTGTTTTTGCTTTTTTTCAGGGGAGAAATAAGATGGATACTTCATAAGCTAACTTGGAGGCTTGGTCAAATTTGGTAAGAGTATCACTCTAGAACATTCAGAGAGGATGATGCAGCTTTAGTTAAGCTTAGAGTGCTAACATTAAATTTCTTATTCTGTCTGAATATTGCAGCACAGTGACGCACACGCACGCACACAAACACATACACACACACGCGCGCACATGCGCACGCACACACACACACACACACACACACATAAAACTTGAGTGATTGCTCCCACACAAGGTATGTTATTCACTTGCCACCTTGAGATTCTTGGAAACTGGCACAAATATTATACAGTTTTTGATGGATAGTGTCCTTTTCTCTGCAATGTCCTCACTTGTTCTTGCTCTTGTTTTTGTCCTTCCCACTCTCTCTCTCTCTCCCTCTCTCCCTCTCTCTCTCTCTCTCACATACACACACACACCCACATACAGATGCTAACATCTCTCCTTCCCTTTTTCTCTGACCCTGAAATAACACTGCATCATATGTAGTCAGGGACCACACAAACACACACACGCACACACACACACACACACGTACATGCACAATGTAGTGCCAGGGGGAAGACTTCCACAGTGGGAGGGTGAGGTCGCCATCACATCATAACTCAGCTGAGTGCTTACGCTGTCACCTCATGAAGCTCAAGGACCAGTTTGCCCACTCCCCCCCCCCCCCCCCCCCCCCCCGTCTCCCAGTCTGCTGACTCAGACCAGTTTCAGTTCCTCCCGTTCTCGGGACATTTCACTGCCTTTTTTCAGGAGTTTATGGGACAACGCCGGCCGCATTCCGCGTGATATATGTTTGACTGAACGGGCAGGACCATTTAAAATATACTGTAAAGCAGAATATGAATCCAGCAGATATGAGACGAGCAATAGTAATTCTAACGCTCAGCAAGGCCAGGGCCGCACGCACGAGGCACTGGTTTCGGACAGAAAAGAGAACGACTTAACAGAATGCAGATGCTCGAAAGCGGGAGATAAAACAATGTCATCAATAGTGAAACGTCATCCAGAAAATCAAGTTGGGGATTCAAAAGGAATTATCCTCGCACGCCAAATTCTGATATCGAGCGGTCTCTCGTTCAGTTAATGCTGAACACTTTCCAATGGGGGATTTGACCGTTTACCAGTGACATATGCTCTCTTTTGATATTATTAACTGGATGAAAAAAAAAAAAGAACAGAAACTCCTGCTGAGAATACGAACGCTGGCCCAAACAACAGTCGCATCTGACTGGAGGGATTAGTGAAAGCAGGGCCAATGTCTGGATCCTTTTTCGTATCACGTCGGATAAAAAGACACGTCTTTGATGTAGGCTTGTGGAAGTAAGAACAGCCCCTATCTTCCTGATCTAACTCTTTTTGTTGAGTTAAAATATTGAGATTTAAGGATATACGTATTAGGTTCTTTCGACAAAGGCTCCCCACTTTAGCTCAAGTTCAACTTGAAACATACCGTCGCTGTGTTGAACAGCTAAGGCAAAACTCCAGAGTGCATAGCTCGAAGCTATGCCTAATTAATACCTCTTGTGGAAATACGAACTCTAGCATGAGAGACTTCCAGAGGAGCAATAGGTTCCAGGTAATAACTGTGTAAGCATCAACAGAAAAGGACAGAGATTTATAAATCTCTTTAAAATACAATTTACTAAGCTCTAAAAATGTAAAAGATTGCTTAACTAGATTTCACTTTTTTAGACTCAGCAACCACCAAAGTCCAGTAAAATCAGGCGGATCAAACAGTCAGACATGGTCGTCGCTTTCTTGGCCGAGCAATGAACGTTTGATTTATTACCGCTGAAAATGTATCAGCAGTTCCGACAGTATGGCTGCTTCGTGGCTGTCTCTTTCTCTCTCTCTCTTTCTCTCTCTCTCTCTCTCTCTCTGTTTTCAGAGTGGTCTCACAGGAGTCATGCCGTGTTTATGAGGTGTTGGCAGGACCAGCTTCCTCACATTTCCCCAGCTTGGGTTTCACATGCTTTTCCAGTAAAGCGTCCGCACACGCTCCGCTATGGAGGGGTGGGGGTGGTGGGAGCGTGTGGGTTTGGCAGGGGGGCGGGGGGTGGGAGCGTGTGGGTTTGGCAGGGGTGGGGGGGGGGGGGGGGGCACACCCGGAGTGGGGACCAACAGCGGTGATGAGGTGTCTGCGGTCATGTTGGCTTTTAAATCCTTGGCCCTTATCGTCCCCACCCACCCCCCTCCCTCCGGCGCTCACGTTCGGGGACCGTTTACGGCGAGAGAAGACGACCCCCCGCACCCCCACCAACAACCCCCCCCACCCCCCCCACCCCCCCGGCGGGACCCCCCGCCAGGGTGTACATAACAGGAGTATTTACCTTTTGTGTTGCTCTGCAGTCGTAAGTGCTCCATTAGGAATTGAGACATTTGACTGGAGCAATCTGAGACTGAGCTCCTCGCGGATGTGGGAAAAAGCGAAGAGTCCAGCGTTATGGATTGTTTGTCCAAGGAAAGAGATTTTGTTGTGTAAGCTGAGAAGGTTTGACAAGGCGCAGTTTGAGCAAAGAATAGCACACAACCAGAGACGCTGGCTCAAGTTCATTCCGGTCCTTTCCCATAGTCGGTACATCTCGCGCGTTCCGCGTCGTTATTCATGTATTTATTCTAATATGACCCAGAAAATCTCTCAAGAGAATCAAAAATAAAGTGCAGAGATAAAATTAGACAGATTCATTATTGATGATTATGAAAGTGATTTCAGACACTAGCGAATCTTTCTTTTTTTTTCTTTTTCTTTTTTTTCAGTTCCAATTCATTTTGACAGGAAGCAGTGGGAAGATGAAGAATTTATGTGTTGAATTAAACTGATATTTGCTAAAGGGTATAAGACCCAAAAAAAAAAAAACACCCTCTCCCAGAATCGCACAAGCGACAGAGCAACCATTTTTCATCCGGAGAAAGCACGGCGCGTTCGCAAATAGCAACTCGGAATCAAACAAATCATCGGCCTGCATCCGCAGCTGAGCGATCGGGGCAAGATCTGCGCAGATTGTCTCTTCAAACATAATGAAGGGCGACTGTTTTATGAGTTTCCATATTTACAATGTGAGTCAGGTCCAAATGACTGAGTCTTTATTAAAGTCACCTTCTTTTGGCGTAATGTACGAAGTTGCCGTGCAGGGTATTTCCTTTGCAATCTTGTCATCTCCAATTCAATTACCATTATGCTATTTTCATTCTCTCACACACACACACACACTGCGAACATTGCTCTCCACAACGGAAATTAAATCATGTCCAGTCACCCGGGGCCTGCGTTGGACCCTTACCAACGCTTCGTACGCAAATAAACATGCAACACAGAGAGAGAGAGAGAGAGTCAGCAGCGTAAACACTCCTATAAGCAATCGAAGGCTCTAGTTTAATCACGGCCAAATCTAATTTGAGCGAAGCTCTGTTTGCTCGCATTGACTGCGACTCCAAAATGAATAGGAGGCACTTCATCCTGGCTCCTTAGGGTTTGTGTATACCGTGGGGGGGAGGCGAGGGGAGGTAACAGGGTCCTAAGTGGTTGTAGAATGGTGAGGTCAAACTGAAAAGGGTCCTCGAAAAATCCTCAGGTAACGCGGCGTATATGTAGAGTGTTTGGTGTGTGTACACATTTATTTATTTGTGCGTATGTGCACGTGAGTGTATGTTTGTGTGAGTGTGCATGTGTGTGTGCGTATGAGAGAGAGAGAGAGAGAGAGAGTGATACATGTGTTTTGGCATGAGTGTGACTAGTTGTGTGTCAAGGAACATGTACTCGTATGTGTGTGTTTGTGTGTGACAGAGAGAGAGAGGGACAGAGACAGAGAGAGAAAAAGACAGAGGCAGAGAGACAGAGAGAGAGAGAGAGAGAGAGAGGGAGGGAGGGAGACAGAGAGAGAGAGAGAGAGGGAGGGAGGGAGACACAGAGACAGAGAGAGACAGAGAGAGGGAAAGAGAAAGACAGAGAAAGTACATGCACACACGAACATGCATGTAAGTAGGATACGCCACTCTAACAGTCTCTCCAGCGCCGAGCTCTGTTTAAGCCCCTCTTTGAAGCTGGAGTCTACCGAGCACCTTCAAAGCTGTCTCCCCTTTGAAGCTCCCTCTCTGGGTACCCTCTCATTATGTATGCATTCAGATAGGAGGATAATAAGTGTGTCCAAACTGACATGCTCCACAGCAGGGGTGCATGAAAAGGGGTTCCATTACCGCTCAGGTAGGCTGGAGGTGTCAGTGTTCATTTCGGGTACAAGCTTTACCGAGAGTCTCATGACTCCAAAATTAGCTGTGTGTGAATACTCTAATGCAAAGCAATTCAAGTGAAAATGAGACTTAGTCCTGCAATCTTAACCTGAGACAAAGCTAGATAGGACCTCACGAGAGTGTGTTGAGTAATTTCGATTGACAATATTTGGTAACTGGTATTTTTTTTTCTTTTTAGACATGGGCAAACCAGGGTGGAAAAGCTTATTAAGAGATGGTTCTGACTCCATGATAATGAGATCAAAAGATCAGATCTCTTCTTTTTCCTGCTGTCTCTCTAGTTCCACTGGCTAATTCAAAAGCAACTTTGAATGTGATTGTACTTAACCACAAGGAGAGGCAATAATATTAGCAGCAAAACACTGTGTAGTCACATATTTCTGACAAGCTTTCGAGCCTTTGAGCAATCCCTGAACGCACAGCAGGGGAAGAAGAGGAAGAAAAAGACAGCATGAATTTGCCGAGGAGGTTAAAATAACTTAATTTCTCTTCGCTCTTTCTCCTGTATTTCTCCTACCTTTCTTTGTCCTGCAGGGAGACAGATGTAAACAGAATATCTGCGTTCCTGAATAAGACTTATTTCAGTTAGCTGGGCTGCAGGGTTCCTGCCCCGTTATACTTTACATAATTCATCTCACTTCACTTTCTCACTGTGGATTACGCTATAGCAGATGCAGTGATTTTTAACTCGCCCAGCTCAGATGCGGAGTGAATGGAACCTTTAAGCGTTGAATAGGAAAGCGTATATTATGATTTTTATTAAGGGCATATGGAAAGAATAAAAATCATCTGCCAGTAGGCGTATGAGTATCATGAACCTCCCATTTATGAACAAGGAGATGTCAATCAAAACTCCCACACTGCACAGCAAATGCACCAGCGTTGAATGGAACTGTAAGAGCATTTTAATGCATCACTCTGTGACAGTGTATTCAGGATTTGTGAATGTGTTGTGTACTCTCTATGTGGAACAATCCTTTCAGGTTTTTTTTTTTTTTTTGGTCTTTTAACCTCTTGCCTTTGAATACTTGGAGACTATTTGGATTCAACCGACTAAGTCCAGGTTAATTTACATATTCCATCAGCGTAGGCCTCTGAACTATAAATTATTTGCGCAATTAGCGTGACCTCCTTTAAAAACATCCTGCCAATGTTCAACAAATAAGTTTCTACAAACTTGAATACTTGCAGAGGAAAAAAAAAGCATAGCCACATCTTTGTGTTTTCTATATCGTGGAGAGAAAGGTCACAAAGAATTCAACAATGAATCCAAACAGCTATAAATGTCAGCATGTCGTTTATTACATTACGTACAGTCAGTAACCTTCACTTCACTTCAGATTATGTAAAATCTATTTGCCTTAAGACTGAGTGCAGAAATGAAATATGTATCTGTATAAAAACAACCATATAGGCGCATATAGACGGTTTTGGTACGAGAGAGTTATGGAACGACAGCGAGTTTAGGGTACGCAAGGGGCAGGGAGCTGAGAGAAGGGGCCGGAAACACCGACCAGGGACAGAGTCTACCGTGAGACAGAATTGGCAGGAGAGAGAAACAGAGCAGCGTGACGTCTAATTCAGCTCCGACCCCCCCCTGATGAATGCGACCTGGTCATAGGCCAGCCATTAGCACGACAGCAGGAAATACAGTGATAACTCTGAAATCAGCGGCGCGTATAATTCACTGATGTTTGGCTGTGAGATTAAAGGCCGTGCATTGTACAATCAGCTTACATCAAGGATATGGCAAATTTGCTTCGCCTCTCGTTGGACTTGATTGATGAAAGAGAGCTCTGAATTCTGTTGAACACATGCACACGCGCGCGCACACACACACACACACACACACACACGCACGCACGCACACAAACACACACACACACACATACACACACACACATGTCTGGACCATGACTGGTACAATTACAGAATAAATTGTGTTGGGGGGGGGGGGTTTCCATACTGACAATAATGGGTCTTCCCTCCTGTTGAAATCCCATCAGCCTTTCTAATAATGGTCAGAGTTTTACCAAGGCCGAATACCAGATGGGACTTCACACAAGTCCCTTGAATATGACCATCCATAATTAGGAGAGGAGAAAAAGGGGAGATTAAAAAACAGGATGAGGGAAAAGAGGAGAGCCAGGAGAGACTGCGATCGCGCGGATCACAGGAGCGCCGCCCTCATAAGGTATACAGAGGGAATAAATAACAGATTTAGAAGCTTAGTACATTGATTTTTTATATGCTTGACACCACTGGCGCATAATGTTCATACATGGCTAATGCATGTACTGTGTAAACTTGGTGTGAAACATATCGACAAAGTGATTTATCAAGGCATGAAGAGCGTGGGATTGCTACTCGGATAAGTGAAGTCTAATCTTTGTCAGTCATTCCGAACTCCTATGCAAGTCAACGGTACAATTTTCTGGCCTCTGGCTCATCGTTAAATATAGTTGTGTCACACTGACTTGGGAATTCAAACTTGTCATAACAATAAAAAAAACATTTTCTCCTCACAGTTTTCCTTCATTTAAAACGATTACGACCGCGAGTATCTCACGCGGCCCTAATTGCATTTTTGACGATTTCATAAATTCTTACGCGCAGCTGCACATAGATAGACTCTTTAATGATGCTATCATAAAATCAGATTAATTGGGTAAATTAAATGTTCTCTTTCATGAGGCCTCAAAACAATGTTTTATTTCTTCTGGATTACAAGAGCTTTTTGGTTTGTCGATGTTTTAAACCGTATTATTTTAGTCTGACAAAATGAAACTGTTAAATGTTATTTTCTACTCATGCAGAGAGTTTAACACTACTTAACTGTTATATTGTCTTCAAATTCATTAATCATTTTCAAATACATTTTTTAATTATGAAAAAGAAATTGTAAAGAGGTAGATTAATTTTCTAATCATGTAATGCTATTTTAAAAGAATAAAAGAATTTCTTCATGTGTTCATGTATGTTTTATAAATCACTAAAGTATATTAGTTAACTATTTCTTTTCGGTAAACAATTAAAGAAATTTTGCATCTTAAACTGGTTTCCTGCTGATTAAATGTTTGTGAGTTATTATTTGAAATACATTAATGATTGAGTTTAAAATTCTTATTTTGATTAATGTGTGTGCATTTGCGTGTGCGTGTGCATGTGCATGTGCGTGTGTGTTATCGACTCTCAATGTAACCTGTTTGTATTTTATACAAAAGCATTTTACCTTTACTGCTCTGTATTGTCATATTTGGCTTCTTATTTCTAAGATGCCATCACACCCATAGCACATGCACACACACACACATACACACCCACACACATACACATCCACACACAGCAAAGACGTGATTATCAATCCTGACACACAACACCATTCAAGCGACAAGACTGGAATATTGGAGCAGTGTCAATGAGCAGAATGTGAAAAGACCATCTCGGGGACAACAGGGCACATGAGTAGAATACTGAAACACAAACACTAAATACTTGTTATACCAGAAGACATCCATTCTCTTCTGAACTCTTTTTCCTATTCAGAGGTAATGTTTTACAGTAGTTTGTTAGATGGAAATGAATATGTAGTGTGTTATAGTAGTCTGTTACATGGAAATGAATATGTAGCTCTTCTAAATGGTACAGAATTTACCCTAAGGCCATTTACATTTCACAGGTAAAACTGTTCGCAGTTGCAGAAAAGAGAGAGCGAGAAAGAGGGAGAGAGAGCAAGAGAAGGAGAGAGAGAGAGGATGAGAGAAAGAGAGATAGATTAAAAAACATGTGCATGCATGTGTGTGTGTGTGTGTATGTGTGTGTGTATGAGACAGAGAAAGAGAGAGAGAGAGAGAGAGAGAGGGATGAGAGAAAGAGAGATAGATTAAAAATCTTGTGCATGCACGTGCGCGCGCGTGTGTGTGTGTGTGTGTGCGCGTGTGTGTGCGCGTGTGTATGAGACAGACAGAGAGAGAGAGAGGGAGAGAGAGAGAGAGAGAGTTTCCAAAACACAAAGGAACAGATAGTTCTCATCAGCTCATGAATATGAGAGATTGTTCCCAGACTCTTTCATGATCAGAGAGAGTGTCACTTTAATGGCCAGTGTATCACCTGGTCCTCAAGACAAAAACCTCAGTAAACACATGACAGACAGAGAGAGGGTTTTATTAACTATTTACTCAATTGTTGTTTGTTTGCTTTTTTTTCCTCAAAATTACACTCTATTCATTTTCATGTTTCATTTGCATTTGGTTGTCATACACCTATACTCAGAATAAACTGAAAAAAACACAGACATTTTCAATTACACATCCATTAAGATTTAGTTTATTAATATCTGTGGGCTTTAATGTTACACAAGCAACATTACAACCGAAACAGTAATGACCGAAAATGAAGGCAAATAATGATGAGGTCCAATTTCAAAGTTAGATATGAGAAGAACCACTCAACCGTCTTTAGACAGGGAACTATCCCTTTCAATCCAATTGAGTCACATTCAGTGCCATGAAATGGAGCAATGACAGAATCAGTTTAACCTCCTCTGATTCGACAGACAAACCTTCTCCTATCTGGGGGATGAGAAAATTGTCCACCTGGCCATTCCCCTCTGGCCCTAGACACAAACAACCCTAACAGAGAGAGAGAGATAAACAACACTGACAAGCCTAAAATAAATTGAATTTCTTCCCCTTTGCTCTTCTAATTCCTGTTACGGAGCGGCAGCCCGGACGCCTGACCTTGTATGAGAGAGCAGTGACGGAGAACTTAGCCAGCCGCTCGATGTGGGAGGACCGCTCTGTCAAACAGACAAACACAGATGGTATTGATGCAATAGGTCCTGTCAGATTGTCCGCACTGACTACACATAAATACACACGTACACACACGCGCACACGCACACACACACACACACACACACACACACACACACACACAGTAAGAGAAGAGTAATCTCTGAAAACATAGCCCTAGGTGGGAAAAGCCTGACATCAATAACAGCTAGGTTGGTAGGGCACAATAATACACACTTTATAACTTTATGATTGTGATATTTTGCCTGAGGCAAAGAGAAAGAGAATGGGAGAGAGAATGAGAGAGAGAGAGACAGAGAGAGAGAGAGACAGGGAGAGTCTGCATTTAGGTGACAATGTTTGATCAGCTTTTATACTAACATATCTTTGTTGTATGGCCCTTAAGTAAAGACTGTTTCATTTCTACCTCTGTGCCTCTGTGTGGATGTTGCTGCCTCTATCTCTCTCTTTCTCTCTCTGTCCTGTGTGTGTGTGTGTGTGTGTGTGTGTGTGTGTGTGTGTGTGTATAAGGGAGACTTTAAGAGGCATGCAGAAGAATAAATTCAATTTCCCAGAGCTAATACAGGTGCTCATCTGAGTCAATAATCTCTGGCTGACTGTTTTACATACCCACTGGCTCACAAGGTGAATGTTAGAGGCAAATTTAGAAATCTCATTGGAGCAAAACTGACCTTGATACATGGTCTGACTGTGAAATTGTAGAGCTCCTAAATTCTGGTGCTGAACAACCTCAGCCATGGCTCAAAACCCATGATCTGGAAAGAGAGAGAAAAGGTGGGGTGGGGGGGGGGGGGGTTGTAGGCAGAGCAAGGGAGAGGGATAGAGAGAGAGGAAGAGAGAGAGACAGAGAGAAAGAGAGAGAACACAATTTGATTTGTAATAAATTTGTGATAAACTGATGGGAAGGAACAAACAACACTATGATAAATGAATAAATAAAGGAATGAATGAATGAACAGAATTTACACAAAAACTAAGAACAAACTGATCTGATCTTGAACAAACATATGTTATGATAAATGCATGAAACCAAAACTGGCCCTCATTTTTTTTTCCTCTGGTACACTGTTGCTCAGCAAAACTGTGATGTACAAAATTCACAGAATTGAACATTTTTGGAATAATAAATCTTTTTAAAGTTCATAAAAAATATTTTTAAGCTGACAAATTTCTCACAATGACCAACCCCCCCCCCCCCCCAACTACTCTTTTAATCTTTTTCTAAGGTTTTCAGGGAGCAATGGTATGCAGAAATACACTTTTTATTTGAAGGTGGCCCCGTTTCATTTTGTTCTGAGGCACTTGCTTTGCTCCACTGCACTTCCGTTGCATTATCTTTGCCTTTGTAATTGTCAGGGAGTGGAAGCATCTGCCGGCGAATTCAAAATTGTTTGTTTATCGACTAACTTCCTTTCTTCTGAGTTCACCCGGAGTGTCTTTTCTGAATTTCAAATGCCCTCTATGTGCTGTCAAGGCAACAGCTTGGAGGTAATCATTGTCTCAGAGCAACAGAGTTAACCAAAACAAAAAAGGTATGAGTCACCGCAAAAAAAAAAAAGAAAAAAAAAAAACCACCGCCTCGGTCACATGGGCAATAAGCTACTTAGTGCTCCATAGTCTAATCAAGCGTCCACGAGACCTACTGAGGGAAGCGGCCTTTTAAAATGACACTGGAAATGTCCCTGAATGATTTTTATGATCACTTCCTCTCTCTCTCTCTCTCCCTCTCTCTCTCTATCTATTTAGCTATCTGTCTATGATACACACACACGCACACACGCACACACACACACACATTTTCTCTTGCCTTTAGCAACTATAATGAGGCCAGTCCATTAAGCACAATGTCTTTTTTTTTTAAGAGCCACAAAGAGGATTAGACAACGCTGATAGCATTGTACATGGCATTGTTCACCGAAATTTGTGATCCTGTTGCCCCTTGGTTACAAAATTTACCTTGTCCTTTGATGTCCCTCTCAAAATTCAGACTCACAGTCATCTAGCCACTCACTGGACTCCCTGACCTCTGTGCTTTGTCAGCCGCCCCAGGTTTTAGAGAGAAAAGATCAAAACGTGACAATTTTAAAGGCTTCCAGCAAAGCTCATGCTTAAAATGTGCACCGAGGAACAAGCTAAAAATGCTATGGGCCACCTAGATCGTAACGCCTCACAGTCCTATGGACGGACAGACAATTTAAAGAAAAAAAAGGTCATTAAATTGTGACATGAGCTGAATTGTAATAGTAGCGACATGAAGAGTTTCTTCCTGATCCGCCGTAGGAAACAGTAAAATGTCGCTTGCTCATCATGAGGATATGCGCATATGAGGAGACCAGTACCGTCTGTTGGCCCATATTCATGATAACAGCTCCAAAATTTGTGTGATTCAGAAGTTGTGATTACAGGATCATCAACTGCATACCGAGGAAAAATGAGAGATGGCCCTTGATCCGTGAATTTAAATGAGAGAAACCTGATCATTCGTGCAGACACTGAGACCTCATTGTTATACTTAAATTACTCCATCTGCTCTATTTCTATTACAAAAGAATATCCAAAGACACACAAGGGAACTGATTGGCAGGTCTAATAATGGTTATCACCCAGAAATCTGCCTTAGAAAGTATGGCGCCTCAATCAACTTTGGTAAAAATAAAAAATGTAGCTAACTAATGAAGAGAGGGGGGGTGGGGGGGGGGTTATGAAGAAGTAGATAAAGTAGAGAGAAGGTAGAATACAAATCTTGTCATTTCTACAGTCAGACTCTTTTTTGACACGAGGACAGATTCAGCAAAAATTAAAGCGAAATCATGATTACAAAAGACATCACTCTTTTTTTTTTTTAAACAAACATGTCACATTTCATGTCATGTCATATCGTTTTGGGGTTTTTTTGGGGTTTTTTTTTTATTTATTGTTTTTGTTTTCGAAATTTCTGTCAATAATACTGATGAGCCTTGGCAGTTGAACAAGCTGTGAACAGACATGGCTTAGAAATGGCTGATACTTGTCAGTTACTCTACAGTTTTATTCTCTTGTGTTATCTGGTCTCAGAGAGCGGCTTTTATGAGACACACTCTGTTCCTGAAAGAGAGGAGGAAAGGGTACAGCTCAGTGCTGTGGCAGCAGATTCACTAAAACAAAACGATTACCATGGAAATCACATTTTTAATACAGAGCACTATGACCAATGCTGACATTTCAAAAGAGATGTGTTTATGATGAAATAATGATCTTAATCATATATAAATTAGATAATACACCTATTAGTTTTTCAATTTGTTTGTTTGTTTGTTTTACATTTTCGAGTGAGAATAAATGTTGTTAAAAGCAGCCTCGCTGATTGGATATCGTAGTTGACCAACACTAACTGTTTGATGGATGTATGCTAACTGCTAACAATGCTAACTGTTTGATAGATGTATTTATTCAATACTACGAAACCCTCTCAGTGCATTCACACTAACGTTAGCATAATAATGAAATAGTATGATGTCATTTGCTCCCCAAAATATGATCAAAGTACAACCTTAAGCTCAAAGTTAGCAGTCATACAGTCACTACATTGGCCTTCACTGGTATTCTGCAGGCTTTTGTGAAGCAAACATTTTTCCAGGTGCACAAATCTCTGTGAGACATAACCAGTCATCAAAGTTCTACAACAGAATCCGAACAGACGCTTCTAAAAGAGTTGAGGTCCCCATTGTTGATTTAGCGTCCCGCTGGTCCGCTTGCTGAGCAATGAGATGTGGGAATGGCGCGTTTCAGGGTCTGAACAAAAAGGGCTAGCCGTGACATTTCCCCACGGAGGAGGAGAACGGCCATCACAGCAGTGAAAGGTCAGGAGATTCTGAGTTTACCTCGGCATGCAGAGCCAGACAAACAGCCACAGAGAGAACAAAAAAAAAAAAAGAAAGAAACCAAACAAAACCACTCTTTTGCTGATTCATCAGGCTTCGCAGTGTAACACAGCATGATCTGAATGAGGAGTGAGCAAAAAAAAAAAAAATATATATATATATAACCTGAAGAGACTGCTCTGGCTGTCTCCGTTCTTTGAAAGAGGATGAATCAACCAATAACCTTTTGATAGCACAGTAAGCAAAAAGGTAATAAAAATCCTTACTTAAAGGTTTTGGAACATTGTTGACTCACTAAAATGGTCTTCTTATACATCATACTGACGTGATTAGATGAACAAAGTGTTTGTTGGTTTGTACCTTTGTTTTTGGAATGATAAAGTTCTGTAATATTTTCTCACGGTGAAAAATCTTAGACAAACACAGCATGTAGATTTTACATGCTCTACTGGGGTGGTATGTAATTAAAAGTTGATCTCCTCAATTCAGATGGAAAACACAAATATGGAAAGAAAATGAGCGTTCGATCGATCTTAAAGCTCCCGTAATAAAATTTCAGGGCATGTTTGCACAACTAAATCAATGTGCTGATTCGATGGCTTACACAAAGCTTCCCATAATTCCATAATCTGTCTCGAAATTTAATAATGTCAATGCCATACTGCAAAATCTTGTCATGATTACGAACTCGTGATTATGTGATTTGAATTTGAATAGCTTGTATTCTTTCTGCGTCGATTTGCATTTTGATTTAGAAGCCAGCAGGTCTGCTCTCTTGATGAGAAAGAGGATAATCAGCTTCACTCCAAAAACACATCACAAAAAGAGATGGAGCATCAATGCGAGCTCTAATTTAAGCAACCATGATTCTGTTATGGAAGAAACATGCCGAGACGATTCCCCAAAGCAATGTAAATCTTACGCCGACATGTTTTCCCGCTGTTATTTATGCACGGTCGTATCGTGACCCATTAGCATGTAGATGTACCCATATATTAATACATGCCCAACAGCATATTGGTTATATCAATCCCCACATGAGTCACACTCATGATTCATATTCAAACCTGAAGCATGATTACCCAATAGGGGCTCTTCAGTCATATCTGGATGTAAAGGTGTTAAACATCTGAATGCATGGACCCAGGCTACAGGTCATAGGGGGCTTTGCCCTGAAGTGGAAAAGTTTGGAATCTGACCCCTCCACCACGGTGATTCCGTGTTATGGAAGTAATTTAGCCAGAGTTTTTTTTTTTTTTTTTTTTTTTTTTTTAATGTATTTGCATGCATAAACATGCAGAGAGAGAGAGAGAGAGAGAGGAGCATACATTATTACACAATAGTCCACCTGGCACTGGCCAAAGCATGACACTGGTGTGACTTTCAGTATTTCAGTATCTTTCAGTATTCACTATCAGATTTACTGAAGAAATTTCAAGCCACGTAGATCTGCTCTCTGGCATTTTGTTTCTAAATACTAACGGGTAGAAACCTCTAACAGATCATTGACTGATTCACTACAGGGACTTCTCTAGCCTACACAACACAGATTATCACACATCAGCCAGCGTAAAATATTAATCCATTACGAGCTCTCCTGGAGTACATGCTGTGAATACTTCTGTTGACAAGCTAATCCATGTTCAGGTTTCCCATTCAGACATTGACTTTTCTTACTTTCTGTCTTAAAGATCATTTACAGGCAGTAACACATAAAAGGATTGGGGATTAGGAGCGTTACGCAGTATAATCCCCAGATATGATGTGTATGAATGCAACAAGCCATGTTTGATGTTTGATTAGTTTGACTGACTTTGCTGTTATTTGAATCTTAACTTATGTGCTAACTAGTGGTCACTCATGCTAATGTGCTAGCTCACTAGTTGTGGATGACACAGCCCAAATTTCAGTTGACTGTTTACTCAAAAAAAACCCAAAAAAAACAACTTAAAATTACATACAATGCAAGTACATGAGACAGTTCTATAAGATCCAGACTCATTACCAGCCAACTGATCAAAGCTGGCAAACGTCCTTGTCCCATTCATGCTACTGAGTCAGCTGGTATCAACGCGTTCATTCAGGAAAGCTAACACTCATGGTGAGTGCATCACTGATATGTCTCTTTCCTAATGAACGTTCAGGTAAAAGCGCGACGGCTCAGGCACCAGATTAAGTCACCGCGTCGTGGTCCCAACTCGCAGCCGCGCTGCGCTCGCCCACGGCGGCCAGGGGTCGGCAGTAGGGACGCAATTAGCTGTGTTCCCTCAGGCAGGTACAGAGGTCAGGTTCACACTCCTTCTCTTTAGTCACTGATGCTTGGTCACCGGATGGCTATGGTTTGCTGAGTAATGCAACACGTTCACCTCCAGGCTTGTGTTACATTACTCAGCAACACATCTCAGCTCGTGGTGTGAAAAATGCGACGGATGGCCTCACACGTACTGGAGGAGGCATGTGCTGATCCCTCCGTTTCAGGCCGGAGCGCTCACATGCCAGTTGGGAAACATATGCGAGATCATGGCCAACTGGCTATTCAAAATTTACCAGAATATAAGGGAATCGTATTTTAAAGGATAACAATTTATTAGTGTTCTTAAAACCTTCTATAATTCTCTATTATTATATCCTTTTCTTAAATGTAGCCACCATGCATGGCTGTTCTGAGGTCATGCTGTTCTCTGATCAGTGAAGTTCTGGCTATGTCTTGACTGCAGGTGAGAGATCAGACACTGAGCTCAACAGAGGTTCTCGGTTTATAATGCTGACTTAAATTTAACACAAGCTTCCGAGACAGGAGGGTGAAGTTGCTGAATTTCCCATTGCCTGTTGAGGTGAAACAGAGAATCAGCAGTTCCTTACGGCCTTTTGACTGTCAATACCTCCTCAATCTCAGCAGGATGGAGCCAATACAGAAAGGAAAGAAGACTTTGAAAATCTTTTTTTTGTTGTTGTTGTTGTTGTTCTTTAAATTTTGATTTATTGACCAGTGTAAACAATGTGAGTTATATTATCGGGTAACAGAGGTATATGTTGTTTGCATATCAATTTCAATTCCTTGGTTTGTTCAACCTGTCACATCTGTCAGTAAAAAAATGAAGTAGGGTACTGGAGCCCCCCTCACCCACCGCCCACACACACACACACACACACACACACACACACACACACATCTCTTGTTAACAAAAACTTGACAATTCACACTCCAGGCTGAAATCTCATTCCTCATCGCTGTTCACTTTGCTAACAATGTTGCTAAGAGACCACAGCTGTCAAACAAGCAAGGTAAATCACATTCTGCTGAATAAACGGTAACACAAAAACTAATTTGCACACAATTTGGTCTTTTAACAAGACACAGGTGCTCCTGATTGTATGGACCGATAAAAAAAAAAAAAAAAAGATACGAGAATAGCCGCGTTCTTCTCTTCACAACGGGAACTAGACAACACTTGCATGGTTTTTACTCTCATGTACCAGTCTAGCTTAGCTCCAAATAAGCCCCCGTTTCAGAAATGCCCACAGAGGCAAGGTATAAATCATTCCGAATCTCAACTGCAGCAGCTGCTGGATACTCCGTCTTCTGATCCTCTCAGAGATTCTACTCTTGACAGATCTGTGTTGGACTCTTTATAAAGACATGTCAGTGGAACGCAACAGCCATTATTGCAGACTCCCTGCTTCGCCCACAGCTTTTCTCCTCTACCTTTTGAAGTTTTTGTGCCTTTGATCATTTTTCAGCAGTGGTGGAAAGTAAGAGCTTTGAACAAAGGGAGTAAAAAAAAAAAAAAAAAACATCTTAATGCTCCGCTACCCAAAAAAACCACACGTCACAGTTAGCGCGAAATGACATCCTGAATGTGGTTTCGCATGGGATGTTTGTTGAGCCGTGTAACGAGGGCTCATCCCAAAAAAGGGGAGAAGGGGCGAAAATAAAGACGCGTATACACGTTAGGATGAGCGTGTGTTCTGCTGTGTATTTCATGCATGAACACAGACATTAACTGAAGCATGTCTAGAACGTGTCTCCGAGAGTGTAGCTATGGTTGACCTCGGTGGTGGCCTTATCATGAAGTCTATTGGCACTATAGGCGTTAGAGCTGTGTGTATATATAGTATATGACCCTCTTCAAGTATGCCTTTCCTCATATCGATTTAGCAGTAAAGCTCAGAGACACCCACAGACCTGAAGACCATAATTAGAGATAGCGGATCTGTCTGTTTATAGGCACCCCATTCTCCTGTCTCTGACAATCCTTCTCTCTCTGTTTCTCTCTCTCTCTCTCTTTCATTCCTTTTTTTTCCCTTTTCTCTCTCTCGTTCCCTCTCTCTCTGTTTATCCTGTTGCTATATAGAACCACATAAAAATGTCCTCATCCGCTCATTTCCTCCTCTCTGTCAGACGTCGACTCAAATCCTTAGTCATACCACAGATCCCTCTCTCTCTCTCTCTCTCTCTCTCTCTCTCCTTCTCTTCCTTTCCCTCTCTGTCTCTCTCACTGTCTCTCTCTCTCTTTCTCTTTTTCTCAATCCCCACCAGATCAATTAAACCCATGGAGTGACAAACTCATTTTTCCCCCCCCCACTGTCATGGCGACAGAGACAGAGGACAGGGACATCTACTTGAAAAAGCTTAAATGGAACCGTCACACATGCTGCGTGTCATGCCAACGCTGATCGATCACCCTCCTTCCACAGGCCTTTTTAAAGGGGCAGCAATACCTCTCCTCAGCAACATAATAAGAAAGAAGTATACGAGCCCCGTAAACAGGGACATGTATTTAACAATGATAGAGGACATCTAGAAGTCAAACGATATGAAGGCCAACACTAATGACATTCACTGAGGGTTGTTTTGTCTTCTTCTTCTTATTTATTTATTTATGTTTAAGAATGCAGAGGTTTGAATTTTTGTGCGAAACCTCAAGACGTCGGTAGCATTATGAGCATATGTTGTTTGGGGCTTTCCTCATTTTCTTTAAATAAAGGTGCAGAGTACAGCTGTTATTTTTAGCTAATATAATAACCATAACCCACAGGTAAAAGTGTGTTACTTACAGTTGGTCACCCACTCAAATCAGGAGACATTAATAGAGAAGTCACACGTGCAGTTACTCTGCCAGAAAAGGAGAAGCAAGTTATATCACCCACGATGGAAATGTGAATGTGGAAAATCACATCTCTTAATTCAGTCCCCTCTCTGTGTTACAGGAATCTCAAATGCAAGGTGCTCAATGACACACATTTGGAAATCAGCATCTAATTGGCTGTAGGCCACAGTTCACTTACCTGAGCACTGCGCTATCCATGTGTTCTAATTAGAATAGCCTCATAGTGAACCATCACGTTTCAGTGCACCGTGAAGGTGAAAGAGAAGGAGAGAGAGAGAGGAGAGGGACTCACAGACATCTGCCGCCCTAGGGAAGGCCTGTCAAGGCATGTCAAGGTGGGCTTTTGACAACGCTGCTGATCCCCATGGAAAGGTACATCTCCTGCGGAAGAGTGGAGTCCACCCGTATCCAGGCTTTGACTGACAGCTGATCCAATTGAAAGCACCTGGCACCGTAGATTAAAGCGCTCTGACTTTCCTCTGATATGCGTTTGTGTGTGTATGTGTGTGTGTGTGTGTGTGTGTGTGTGTCTTTTGTACACACACTTTCATATTATTATAAGTCTACCAAAAATAAGAGCAAGGCAATTACTATGACTCATAGAGTCTGCTGTGTTTATGCTGAAATAAAGAGAAGTGCCAATATGTGTGCCGCTAAGACAGCTTCATCAATTCGATATGACGCCCATAAATAAATAAATAAATAAATAACCCATACTCAAGTTCAGCACTGCAAAGTGAAACTAAGAACTAAGAACTTTTAGCCTTGTCACATTTCATAAATTCTAACTCTAGCCTACATCTGTGCCATTTTCAACTTCTGACAAAGACAATGTCATATATTACAAAAAAAAAAAAAAAAAAATCTCATCAACGAGCCCTTTGTAAGTTAGACCCATTTCTCATTTAGTTATCTTTCCTCTGTCCGTTTCTGTACTGAATTTGCCATATTTGGAAAAAAAGTCACAGACTATGAATGTGCTGTACAGCTTGTTGATTTTCATTCAGGGACTGCTGGCAGTCAAGACTGGTCTGTCTCTCTCTCTCTCTCACACACACACATACACACACACACACACACATTGGGAAATGGACTAAGAGACAGGTCATGGAAGGAGACATACTTAGTTGCCTAAGCAACAGCTATAAATGATATTCTATTATTAATGAGAGAAGAAAACAGGAGAGATTTGCCTTCCTCCAGGTATTGATTGACTGCACACCAAGTTTGTCTAAGTTAAAATGTCACAGGTGAAAAAAAAAAATTCTGGGGAGTCGATATTTTCTAGATACTTTTTTTTGAGTTTGAAACACGTAGGTGATTGAGAGGGTGTGTTCTTACAGCTCGCCCGGATTAATCACATGTTGTGCGGGGTTAACCTCAGTGGTCTTCTATACTAAGCTCTGGAGTAGATCAGGCTGTAGTTTTAGATGGTCCAGTGAAACCAGCATCCTTTAACAGTAATTACATATATTTCACAGAGACGTCGCCTGAAGGTTATCGAAGCAGTTAGACGGAGAGGAGAAGAGAGAGTCAGACAAGTTAAATAGGATGCTGTCTTATGATTCAGACACCGTCAGAGGCCTTCGTGTCAAGGAAAAGCGAAGTGAATGATGAAGTGCTCGACGTCTGGAATGAAACTAGCCGCTGAGCTGAGAAATCTCCACAAAGCTCTTTACAATTGGACAGACATGCAGGAGCAAGTAGGCGTTTCCTCCGGCCTCCGGTGTCTTCAGGAACATATTACGCTGATGAAGTAATGCAAAGGCTAACGTTACAGATGTGCTCTAGCGACGGTAAATTACAATTACAAATCTAAATCATGGGACATTAATGGCTTCCCTCAGTTCTCATGTGTGTGTGTGTGTGTGTGTGTGTGTGTGTACGAAATCATCCCCTGTCCACTAACAGTGTTCATTATCATTAGTCATGTCACTGGTGTGTGTTTTATCATTGAAAATGGTTCAATGCTCTATTAAGGTAAAACCCACGCCGCCTCATCTATGCTTTCATGTCCCAAACAACGGCCAATGAGAATAAGGAGATTCTGTTGATGGCAATCTCTCTTTCTCATCTAATATAAAGAGCCTGGCAATCACACGCACCATTTTTTTTGTTTGTTTGTTTGTTTGTTTGTTTTTTTGCACAGACAGAGAGCTGTACAGTTTAGGAGTCAAGAGTCAGCCCATTAAAAGAGACCTTTCCCAAGCAGAGCGGCTAGAGCTTTGTATAAGAAACTGAGTACTGGCATTAAGAGAGAACGCTGCCTTGATCAATTAGAGTCAGCGCGCATGGGGGCCACGCTCGTTAAATCAGACACGCAAACAAACGTGAAGCTGAGCAGTAAGACGCCAGGTAAGGAATATGTAATTTAAAAAAAAAAAACAAAAAAAAAAACTGGCTACATGTAACTTGGACAGGTGAAATTGTAGTTGTGCAGTAAAAGTTGGCTATAATTTCCTGAGTAGGTACTCATGAATATTAATAGAGTTCAAGAGTACCAATCAAAGGATCCACAAGCCTCTATGACAGCCTGTGAACATGACGTCCAAGGAAAGCTTTCTTTCTTTCTTTCTTTCTTTCTTTCTTTCCAGGGACGTTAATGAAAAGAATATCTGCTCCCTGTAGTCCTTTAAAAAAAAAAAAAAAAAAAACCTTTGGTCTGATGGTGTTTTTACAATAAAGCGCACCAGCAGGAAGTACTGATACATACGCCACATTGACAAAGACCCAGTTCATGCACACATACGCACAGTCATGCCGCTGAAAAATAGAAACCATTTCTCCATTTGTAATCTATGTGACCCCCCCTCTAATGTGGCTATTGTTCTGTGTGAATGAGCATCTCATCTAAAGAAAATCAGCTTGGAGATGACTCTCAGGCCTCCAACATTCGACGGAATGGCGACTGAGAGGCAGCTGTAGAAATCCCGTTGCTTCAGGTGAACTGTGAACACGGAGAAACGCAGGAATCCAATGATGAGAGACAATCGTGTTCAACCAGCCATGCAAGCAAAAAGGCCCAGAGCATTACCGGCTGTGTATTCCAATGCATGTCAATGTCTTTTGTGTGAGGAAGAAACAGACCATTAAACGAGCGCTCGTCAGGCCATCGCGCCGTCTATATTTTTGCTTGCGGAACGTCTGGATGTTTCGAGAAATCAGAAGCACTGCCCTAGCGTAATGGTGTTCTATCTCACCTGGAGATACACTCTGCATTTATGGACAGCTGTGAGAACGCGTCAAAGTATGACGTGAAACAAGGATCTTGCTCAAGTGTCGGTTCTAGCTCCTGAACCGGTTAAGTTCAGCTAAATTACCTCAGCTGTGAATTACGTCGAGACACAGGCCGATATAATGAATACTCCAATGACCTAATGTGACTTTGCTCTTTAATTCGAACCATAATGGAATATGGTGGAAAGATATATGATGCACACTCATAAAAATTTCAGTCCAACACCCACGCTTCAGTTGTGACATATTTGAAAGGAATGCAGTTCTATTTTGGAACAGGCTGTTACTAATTATGACCTCATTACATTTTGGTTCCCAGAAGTTGCTATGGTTTTTCCTACACATTCTGTGGTGCATATAAATAATAATATTCATTTCTGTGTAACCTACAGAATATTTGAACAGGTTTATACTTGAATGGCTCAAAGTCTTTCGTAGTTTTCTCTGATAATGTCTTGAAACAAACAAATACGTTTTGCCAGTGCTGAACGAATACAAGGGGAAAATTATACGGATTCTGCTGTTGCCAGAGAAGTTTCTTTAAGTTCTACTTTCCCTGGATACTGAATTCACAGAAATGTACACTCTTTCACTTTCACTACAAGCGGAGAGGTTGTATATGTTCTCAAAGCAGCCTGAAAGCTTCATGTAATAGTACAGTCTATTCACAGACGTTAGGATCATTTCAGCAGCACCTGCTGCATTGCATTAGGCAGTAAGTGGGACCACCCGCTCTGACACATTTCATGACAATTTCATGTGTTAAGGCAGCAAGAGACAGTTGAGGACAGGAAGAGAAATGCAGAGAAGAAAGATAAGAAGAAAGAGAGGACAAGAATAGGGGGAAAGATAGTGTTGATAAGAGCCCCGTTACCATGGTGAACCTGTCTATGTCTGTTTGGCCTGTCATCCCTACAACTCTAATTGGATTCTCCAAGTTTCCATCTTTCTCTATCTATCTCGCTCTTCTTGTCCCTCTCTCTCTCTCTCTCTCTCTCTCTCTTTCTCTCCCTCTCTTCCTAATTGGTGGATGGCACAGGTGAAGTTTTCAAAGGGTGATTCACTATGTAGCATTACTGAGTCCCCAAACTTTCTCTTTGAATCTTTTTGTCACACAATCAAATGGCCAAGCTTTAACAATGCCATAGGTAGCATTCTAGTGTTAACTGTCATCAAATTGACAAGAATTAAATGAGGATCCAATGGGGGGGGGGGGGGGGGGGGCACACAAACGCACACACAAGCCCATTCTCTGATAGCTGTGATAACCTGAGATGCGGTTTAATCTGATAGAAAGGAGAAGAATGTAACCAGAGATGGCATCTCCATCATCTTAATTACATTTTCGTCCAACGCCAATCTCCGCTCACTTTGAACCGCGACAGATTGGGGTGAGATCGGGGTAGAGGGAGGGAGGCGCATGATGACAGTGACACCAACTCCGATCTTCCTGAAAAAAAAAACTCCAAAGCAATCTCTCTTCTAATCTACCGCTAGCGATTGACGTGAGCCCATCTGATTAAGGTGAAAGCCGGCTCCAGCGGGCTGGCTGTTTCCCCGAGCTGATGAGATCGCGATCTGCCGTCATTACACCTCCAGACAGCCGGGCAGTTCCCTCCGCCGCAACGACGAAAGCTATCCTATTATTTTTGTGTTTATTAAACCGGACAATGTGTTATTCTTCCAAGCCACCTGTAGCCTCTGATGAAGCCCATACTTGCCGTATTCAATGCTACAGCACACGACGTCGTGAATATCTAACATCTCCTATTTCATATTTGAAGGCAACATTTACCTCCCTAAAAGAAAACACGAACCTTTTGTTCGGAGGAATATTCCTCTCCAACTGAAAGACTTCGTTCTATACTCGCTTTGTTCTTTAAAGCAGAGAGCAGATTTATTTATTTTCACACAAATGGAATTCAAGCCTACGGGGTCTTGGAGAGGGGAGAAAGAGCAAATATAATCGCAGCAATCCTTCTAACAGTTACTCTTGCACAACAGATGATGTGCCAGATGTCCCGGTGCGAGACGCCGGGTCCATATTAATTAAACCTCGGGAGGAAGTGAAACCGTGTCAGTCGAGAGTAAGATGAGATCATTTGCTCTCCATGGGAATGCATGTGGTTTAAAGAAGAAAGAGCAAGGCATGTCTAAATGAAGTTCACATGCTGTTTCTTGGTGAGAAACAATGTCTATTAGGGTGAATGAAACAGAGAGAGAGAGAGAGAGAGAGAGAGAGCATAAAACTTAAGAGATAATAATTCCACAAAATATCGCTGGGAAATTGTGGACGATGTCAAGCAAGGAGATGTAATTTAAAAATCGGATGCTTCAGTTTCTCTCCCTCTCTCTCTCTCTCTCTCTCTCTCTCTCTCTCTCTCTCCCAGTCTCTGCCTCTCACACTACCACAAACACAGTCTTTAGGTGAAAGCTGTTCTCCAGTCCTTACATAGATGAGCAACTCTAATTGTCATCAGTGACAAATGAGTTTTCTTATAGTTAAAGTACGCGTCGATACGTCTGCTATAATCTCGATCGATCCCACTGCAGTCCACACTACCCTTGATACATGTAAAAAAAAAAAGGCAATCAATGCCTCCTGTTCTTTACTGCCTCCTCATGACCCTGTAGGTGTCACACACCAGGCTTCTTCCAAATCTGTTACACACACACACACACACACACACACACAAACTATACAAAAATACAAAAAACGAACAACAATGACACAGTTCCTCATTAAAACACTTTTCTAATAAGATATTGACCAGGTGTGAATCCTGGACACGCATTGGGAACAAAGTAATACACAGTTATTACAAAGTATCCAAGCCTACCACCAAACGTGTGTTCGATCGATGGCAAACTAATTACTTTTCTTTCAGCTTGCAAAAGCATGACGATCTCAGAAGATGAAAGCGCGGAATCTTAGAGGAGGTACGGCGTTCTGCCCATGTCAACCACACGCGTCATTTTTCAAAAGCAGCGGAGCCTTTGGTCACTGTCTACTAAAACTATCCTGATCCCACTCATTCTTCAGTAACTGTTCAGCGAGAGAACATGGCCTTGATTTGTCCATGTCAGTGTGGAATGAATACTCAGACAGACTCATGAATAATTCATCACCAAAATCCCAGTTGGGTGTTTAAGAAAAACCTTGGCTAAGTTATGAGAAATATGATCTCAAATTGTAAAAGATAAGCCAAGGGTTCAGTGACACCAACAATTCAAAGCTACTAGGAACAGGACAGCACGTGTTTTTTTCCCTTACAACAGTAAAAACCAAAAAAAAAAAACCCCAAAGATTAAAAAAAAAAGAACTACTTTGCTTTCTGTCATTTCTATCTCTGAAACAACTGCATTCATAATGGTGAGCTTTTAAAAGTTGGTCTGTATGAATACAGTCAAAGGAGGTTTAGAATCAGAAACAAATGGATTGTGGGTTATAAGCCAAAATTGTTTTCTGAGAAATCGTTCCTTTGTGCTTAACTGAGGATATAAGCATGCTGGGAAACCGATGAAAGATCATATGCACTTACAGAAGACTGTTTAAAATAAAACACAGACACAGATTTTCTCTCACTGGAAGTATTTCGATTAGAATTTCCAAAAGAAGTAAAAAAAAAAAAAAAAGAAAAGAAAAAGAAAAAAATCAAACTAATTCCATAGATCAATGCATGCTCTGAGATGTATTATATCCAGTTTGTTGTTTAAAATTCTGGAACGTGAAGAGATTTTTATGTGTATAAATCCAAAAGAGACAGTGCAAACAGAAATGATAAACCACAGAGAGTCTTAGTTTTGCCTTACTGTGAAATAAAACCACACCACACAATCCATAATACTCATGAATATTTTGCCCCTGCCCCCACCCCCCTCAAAAAGAAAAGAAAAGAAAACAAAAAAAAACAAGTTGTGAACAAGGCATGAGGCATCAAATAAATACATGCTGTTTTTCTCACTCACGGGGCTGGTTTTTACAAGATGTTTTCAGCACTGCAGTACTGAGCTATTACTGTTGTTCAAACCTGATATTTCACTCTCTACTTTAATGGATACAGCATTAATTTAGACATTTATACATTATACATTTGCCAAAATACCACATGCAAACATGTCATTTCTCGGGTGTGTCACTGACATTGTGGCTGTTAATGAGTTATGTGTCACTGTTAGAAGATCAACCACAAACAGGAAATGGCCTACGTGTACACTATACTCTTTAGAGCAAGCAAATCAGGCGCCATTATCGGCATTCGAAAGAAATGCAGTCCATAGAGTTTACGACAATTATCTCAGTGTTTATTGATTACCGTTAAGTACTTACTTTGTATTTAACATGAGATAAAGATTTGTGATTGCCAGAATAAGATGACTACACTGTTCAAGAATGGCCAAATACCATAAACTATCCATCATTAGATATCAGAGACTTTTATCCATTATTACTATGGGTTACAAAATACTAATCCATGAGAAATAGAACCTATGACATTTTCAATGAACAAAAACACATCAGCTTGTCAGCGACTTTTTCAAACGATAAACGACGCACTGTTTCGAAGTGTCGGCTCTGTTCTTACGACTCAGGTGAATGAGACCCACAGTTAAATTGTATGGTGTCAGTAAACTCCCTTTACTCACCAAGCGGGCACTGCTCCTGGAGGGTTTTATTAAAAACACTATATTAAACATCCTCGCCGGAGCCTGGAGTCCCTTTACTGCTGGGTGACCATGGGCCACTGGGTAATCCAGTCTGCTATAGCAACCCATCAATTACGCCTTTCCCCGTCGTAGCCCGGAGAGCCTGAGTGTCAACCATTTACTCCACTTTAAAACAAAGACCACTACAGGGTTATGGAGCATTCCCCAAACCCACTTTATAATACATTAACCTTACTGTCCAGTACCTGGAGCAAGAGAAAGAGAGAGAGAGAGAGAGAGAGAGAGAGAGAGAATGTCAATAGGAGAGGCCAAGGAAAGTCCCCAGGAGGATGGAAGTGGGGAAAAAAAGAAGGTATAAAAGGAGAGAGTAGAGGAATGGTGAACGGGTGGACGGGTCTTGACTGTATTGGGTTTGAATCCGTGATGAGATTGTGAGAAGAGAGGTTATACTTTTTCAGAACCAGGCTATTTTTTGTTCTGAAACAGTAGCTTAGAGAAGGAGAGAACTGGTAGTTCACAAGTCCCCAAATCATGCCGCATGATAGAATAAAGGCTTCATCTCTCTGGAGAATCACCCCTTTAAAAATGAAACAAAAAGCCC